>NW_024383424.1:0-12295 GCF_016835505.1 Polypterus senegalus
TCTATTAAAACTAGCGTGATATCATTACGTTTGGGTAAAATAATAAAGGCAGGGGGAAGGCAACCAATTGAAAAAAAAGGTTTCAGTGTCAAGAAACTTCTTTTATCCTTCCTATTTTCTACCAGTTTGGAACAGTCTTTTTTGGGCAAATGGTACCTTGGCGATTTGCCAGTTTGTTCATTATGCACTATGGAATACTATTAAGAATTTTTGTTCCCAGAATCTAGATCTAGATCAGGAATGGTTTTCGGAGGAGCTGGTGGGCGGAAACTCGAGCGGGACCCTATCTGCTCCTTTGTGTGACTGCCCCAGAGCCCCAAATGACCCCCAGCTGGTTTGGGTGTTCCATTTCTGACCAAACTGTCACAAAACGACTACATGGGTGGCATGGTGGCCGATGTCCTTTGCCCTGTGCACCTCCAAACGCATGGTGTCCTTTCTCTTACAGATGGGGAGCAGGTTAACACTGAGATGGAAAAGATGAAAGGGGAGTCTGGAGATGCCATGGTAAACGTTATGCCAGCCTGCAACACCCTCCAGCATGACCAATTGGCAGTGGGTCAGTAATGGTCTGGGGTGGCATATTCTAGAGTGTTGCACGAATCTTCAAGTGCTGGTAATGTCCCAGACCTGGTGAAATCCTCAGAGTCATGTCAGACCTCATACTGGTGCAGTGTTTGTGTTCCTCCTGAGGTGGGACAATGCTTGGCCTCATGTGCGGGGATTTTGAGGCAGTTCCTGGATGTGAGGCACTGATGCTTTGACTTTCGCACATCCCCAGTTCTCCTCATGACTGGCTGTCTGGTATCTCTTCCATGCTTTTGGGTATGTGCTGGTTCGATTTGCTGGGCGTTCCTAGAGGAGTGGACTGTCTATCACAAATCAGCTGCGGTCCCCTATCTACCAGATGTGACAAGGACATTCAATGCAAAACAAGAAGAAATTTGCCAGAAGGAGGCAGTGGCCACCCTTTAAAACCATTCCATTTTGGGGTGTCTTCTTTTGCCTCCCCCTATCACTTTCATGCCAAAGAAAGGGAAGTTGATTCAAATCCATGCCCTAACTGACAGACTGATACCCTGAAGTTTTGACTTGCTTTTGACTGTGCGATTATTTTCCAATTTTAAACAGTGTATTTCTATGGTAGCAATGGACCAAACAAAATGAAACGTAAAATTAAGAATCAATGTCAGGAACCAGAAAATCAATTCAAAATGCTCCTCAACACATCCTTCTAAGACCATCTTTTTTCCAAAACATTGCATGTGAACACTACATGAAAAGTATAAGGACACCTCAAATAATTACATTCAGGTGTTTCAGCCTCACCTATTATTAACAAGTCCATAAAATCAGCACATAGCCGAATCATTGTCAGTTGATGGGTCATACTGAAAATCTCAGTAACTTTAACCTAAATTCCAGAGCCTCTTAAAAACTTTTTTAAAATATAATATCACACCCTAATGTGTTTTTTTCTGCAGTTATACTTTTGAATAAAGCACACTTTCTGTTGTATTTGTACCTTTTGTGAAAGTGTTTCTTTGATATTTGGATTCAGGCTTCACCATTATAAAGTTAATGTTTACATTTTGTCAATTATTAAACACATGAAAACGTTTTTTTTTTTACGATGTGTTCATAGATTGTTGTAGACATGGAACACACTGTAAATGCATGTTTTTCCCAAATAATATACATTTTAAAAGATGTGATTTGCTGACTTCTCCTCTTACAACCAAAACTGACAGGTAAAACAGACTTGAGCTGAGAAAACTGTGCACTGGTGGGGATGTGATTTCAGACTCTTGGTTTTTCCCAAACATTTAAGGACAAAAGACACTGGGGAGGTGAGAAGCGATTTAAGGTGGAATGGATCTAAAGTTTTTCATAGGCTCTGGTAATTCTGAGTTTAATGTGGTACAGTCTTTGGATATCACCTTTCCACAAGTCACTACATAAAATATCTGCTGTCTGGTCTACAGTGGTAAACTGTAAGTAGAAGTGTCAGGAAACAACATATTGTACTGGGGCTACATGTATAGTTTTTTTTCAATGTTTTGTTACTGAGTCCGTTTTGTTTCCATCGTCCGTTGGCTGTTTTGTGTCGTCAGTGAATGTCATCCCGTAAATACAGGGGGATGATGGAAAGAGACCACAACCAAGAAAAAAAGGCACCTGTTTTCAATATCAATCAGTTGCACCCGGCTCTTAACTATTTAAACAATCAGGAGGAACAAGGAGGAGAGAGAGGAGAGAAAGATGGAATCACAATTCATTACCACGAACCACCAGTACCTGCTGTTTTCCACATTCCTTTTGATACCAGTTTGTTTTCCCAGGACTGCTTCAATTCCCTCATCGCTAGAGCCCAAGGGTCGGACTTAGCATCCACCACAAGCCAATTTCCCGTGGGGTTGTTCCATTTTTTCCCGGGAAATACAAATGCATCACATATCTTTGACCAGGCACCCGCTTATGACAATGATACTGGACTCAAGTTCCGATCATTCATTCTGTATTCATTCATTGTTGTTATTATTGTTTTTGTTATATGTTACAGGGGCAAGGGAGGTTTGTTTTTGTGTATATATATATATATATATTGTATATTGTGTATTTGTAAAAGGACCGAGGAGACACAATAAGGGTTGGGGGTTTCGGCCCATTATATTATACAGAACTTGTAAAAAGAAAAACAGGTCAAGCACAAACTAAACAGTTCATAGCAGGGCGACTCCTGGGCGTGCGGCTTTTGAGTTGGACCCGGAAGTGGAGGCATGCCGGGAAGGACGAAAGGGGAGGATGGGAAGGATGGCGTCGGGCAAGATGGCGGAGGAAGGCGAGTTCGCTCGGGGTCAATCAGCCTATGGTGCGGGGAAGGTCTTTCTTTCTGAGGAAGAGGAGAAAGTTAATACCCGCCATTCCTGGCGGCGAATGGTTTCCCAGGTGCTTCGAATCAATCCGCGCCTCCTACTCGGGGGCGTGCGTGACACGATCCTTAGCCCGGACCGTCAGGTGAGGCGGACCTAACCGAGGTCGTGAATACGAGAGGGCATGCGGCATTGGCCTGAAGGGTGCCCGCGATAAGTGACAGTGAACACTCACGGCTGAAAGCCCAGGAACCACCTGGTGACCAGCGGATTCGACTCTTTGTGTGGGACATCCACTGAAGTGCAGCGTGATCAGTCCCAGGCGGTGCGACCCAGAGGTAATCGGGGTGGGTCACTGCCCTTAATAAGCCTCCCTCCCCACTCCCGTGCCGGGTCTCGGTCCATCAGTTTCCGGCTAGGTACATCACAGGGTGCTCGACACCATCGGCGCTTTGGCTCACTTCGGCACCCAGGCCTGTGTCCGAGCGTCGGTCGGGAAAAATAAGCGGGGGCCCAAAATGGGCGTCCGTAACACAAAATGCCGGCGTTGGGCCTTCTTTAGGTCACTGAGCAGCGTGTTCTGCTTTATGGTCCACACCGCATTATGGGGGCGCCCTTTTTGTCAGGTCAGTCAAGGTGCTGCTCTTTCGGGCGAGGGAACAAACGGGTGTAACCGCAAGCCCAAACCTGCACCTGTTTCTTGGTAGGAGGAGGCCATTCAAGATGTCTTTAACTTTGGAGCTCTTGCACACCTGTCCTTGTCCACGAGGTAGCCTAAATATTTGGCCTCCTTTAATCCAAAACACTTCGGGGTTTATGGGGGGCGGCTTTGCCAGTGTTGGGAGGACTGCGACCTCAGTAGATCCCCTCCCAGGTGCGGAATAGATGCACGTCATCAGGTAAGGGCACTATTAGGACTGAGTGGGGCTTCAGCACTCTTCTACCAGGCGTTGGAAGGTCGCGGGGCCGTGCAGCCCAAATGGGAGGACCTTGTCCCAGTGCCCTGGGGGTGCAAAAGGCCGTTTTCCTTTGCGGATCCCGTTAAAAATTTCCCAAATACCCTTTGTCATTCAAGGGTAGTCAGATCGACCCGTCCAGCGCTCAAGGAGTAGTCAATGCGGGGCATGGGTGGCATCGAACTGGAGATCTGATTAGGCGTCTAAAGTCGTTACAGAACCTCAGGGCCGTCTGGCGGGAGCGGAGGCAATAGGGCGGACCAGGGACATGGCTCTCTTCATTTTTCCATGTCAACTACGTTTACCTCCAGTTACCTCTGCGCGTTTTGCCTCCGGTCTTAGGGGCTCCCCCGGACGTTACCCCGGGACCCGTGACTATATGGTGGGCAATCAGCGCGAGTCGGCGGTGACTCAGCTCACTACCTCGGGATGGCTGGAGTGTTTGGGCTAACTCCTGCGCTGTTTGGGGGGTCAGCTCTTCGCCCGAGGTTAGGCAGTTTTAAAGGGAGAGTGACCTTGGGGCTGGGAGCCCCTCTCTACTCTCAGGGCTTTAACAGGTTGACATGATAGATCCTCTCACTCGATGGCGATTGGGCTGTTTCACCAAATATCGGCAGTCCCCCTCTCCTTAACCTCGTGGGCCCTTGCCAGTGGCGAGCAGCCCGGTGGGAGGTCGGGGCCGAGCACCATACGGTCCCAGGCGGAACTCCCTGGGGGCGGGTTGCGGTTGTAACTACCGGGCCTCGCTGCTGCGCCAGTCCGTGCTCTTTTGGGAGGCCTGATCTTTGTGGTGGGCCCGGCGCGGTTCCTATCTCCCAAAATGTTAGAGGAGGAAGAGCCTGGCCCCCAGCCTTCTTTTGGGGTGTCGAGGGTTCCCGGGGTTGTCGCCCTATAGCAATTCAAATGGGGAAAGCCTGAAGGCCCGGGTACCTCCCGGTAAGGGAAAAAACCGGCCCCGGGGGAGCTGGTCCATTCCCGCCGTCCGCGCTGACCCTGCGGGCATCTTAAAGCGTCTGATTAAACCGTTCGACCCCCGTCCCGTTTGCGGTTTATGGGCCGGCGCTTTCAGGTGCTTTATCTGCAGAATTGGCTACCTCCTTTAGCGTATCCCAGTGAAGGGGGTCCCTGGTCCGTGAGGACCTCCCTTTGGGACGCGTGGCCAAATTAACCAGTTCCGTGCGATGCTTTTAGTATTGGCGGGGCGCGGGGAACCGCCTCTAGATTTCCGTGGCATAGTCCACCTGACTAGGATATACTTGTGGCCCGGGTTTTGGGGGTCCAGGGTCCCACCAAATCGACCCCCATCCTTTCAGGGGGTGTCCACGGGGGGAAAAGGGGCTGAGACCCGGTCCCTCCAAATCTGGCGGTCTGGCACTCGGACAGGATTGACGAACCGGACCTCTTTATCCAGGCCGTAGGGCTAATCCTCTCCAGTGTTTTTTGGTGGGGCCCTGGAGGTGAGGGATGTGCCAGCTTTGCATATCTCCCGCCCCGGGAAAATGCGGAATTAGCAACAACTTCCGCACCTGCCCTCATGGCAGCCACTTTGGTACAACAGATCATTCTCAAAGGGCAAGAAGGGTTCCTGGGTGGATCCGTCCGCTGTTGAGCTGTTGGCGACGGCCCCATTCGGGAAAGCGCGGGAAATATCATTCCCTGCTGCCTCTTAAGGGGCGGCGTGGGAATGATGGTCCAGGCCGGGAGGGTCGGGCCTGGGCCGGGGAAAGGTTCCCCGGCTAGTCCCTTCTCGGCGGATCTTCGGGTCAAGGTCCTGGCGAAGGTCCCGGGCACCAGCGCCCATAGGGCCTGTCCTTGTGCTGCGGCGTGGAGGCAGCGGGAGGGTGCCTTTTCCCCTCATAACAAGATCCCAACCGAGGCCCGGGAGCGGCGTGGCCAACCGCTGATTCTTTTAGACCAGTCTTGTCCCAAAATCACTGGGAAGGGGGTCCAGGTAACTCGCGACCGTCATTTGGGTTGGTTCCCCTTCCAGGTGACATACGTGGTGAAAGATAGCCCCAATCCCCCAACCCCAAGTGACAACAAATGCTGTTTTAACCACTGTTGGGTAGACAAAGCGAGCAACAATGGTAATGTTGCTGCAGGAATCAAACAAACCACGGGGGCCCATTTACAACACCACTCCCGTGTTTGGACTCGCCAAGGGATGCGGGGGGGTCAATACCTCTCCGGCGGGGTCAGCTCAGTCCACCATAGGCTCGGGCGATGTGATGGGGGCAGTTTGGTAGCAGGTGACGGTCTCGCCACACTTGGGAAAAAAGCGCGGTCCGGCCTCTGGCTCTGGCTGGCGCTTCTGCAGCGTCGAGGGCTCGGGGTGGCCGCCCGTCCACGGTTCGAGCAGGCTTTTCTGACCCAAGTCGGAGGACCGCCAGCGCTCCCGGGCGTCGAGGCCCGGCTTTTTTCTGTGGCGTGTCCCGGACCTGCTGGGGAGGGGAAATGGGCATCGCGTGACCAGCTTCACAGGCCACCATCGACCACTTTCGCCCGTCGGTCCCTCTGGGCCGCCAGCGGCCCATCTTGCCCCCGAACTTCGAGCGCCTGGGCGCGGCGGGCTTTTGGTCAAAGACCCAGTTCGCCATTGACGCCTGCTGGCCGGGCTAAAGCCCTGGCGGCCAGTATTCCAGACTTGAGATGTGATGGGGGCCTCCTCCTCAGGGAGGTCATAAAGGCCGCGAGCTTCAAAAGGCCGGGGTGGGCGCCCCTTCGGACCCTGCCACTCGTTCGGTGGCGTCCTCTCAAACAATGCCCGAACGTCGGCGTCCTCCGAAGGGCCCGGGACTAAAGGAGGCGGCTGTCTGCGGGCGTCTCCCGTTGGGCTTCCACTAACCTGAGCCCGTGGCCTCCAGCTCCCGGGTGGTGGCGGCTTGGGACTGCAGCGCCTGGAGCTGGTCATTCAACACAGCACCGTGTTGAGGTCCTGTCCTCCGTCATTCCGGGATCTCTCTATCCTGCCGACTCGCCACTTGTCAAAGGACGAGGAAACAATAAGGGTTAGGGTTTCCGGCCCGTATATTGTAGAACTTTTGTAAAAAACAGGTCAAGCACAAACTAAACAGTTCCTGCTGCGCCGACTCCTGGGGTCGCTGACCATTGGGGTGGGCGAGTGGAGCATGCGGAAGGACCAAAGGGGGGATGGGAAGGATAGCGTCAGGGCAAGATGGGAGGAAGGCGGAAGTATCGCCTGCGGTCAATCCAGGGCCCATGGTGCAGGAAGGTCTTTCTTTCTGAGGAAGCAGAGGAGAAAGTTAATACCCGCCATTCCCTGGCGGGAATGGGTTTTCCCCGGTGCTGCCGAATCAATCCTGACTCTACGCGTGCGTGACAAATTTTATATATATATATATATATCTGTATAGTGTTATCCGTTGTTGCTTTTGGGGGAGGATATACATATGTACTCAGCAAAAAAAAGCGTCCTCCCGACTTTCAACTGTTTTACTTTAGTAAACTTAATTTGTAATTATTGTATGAACACTAAAAGAGTCAACACCATAAGACATAAACTAAAAATGTTTCACAATGTGTCCCTGAATGAAGGGGCTCAAATCAAAAGTACCAGTCAGTATCTGGTGTAGCCACCAGCTCTTGAAGTACTGCAGTGCATCTCCTCCTCATGGACTGGACCAGATTTGTCAGTTTTTTCTGTGAGATGCTACCCCAAGGCACCCGCAAGTTTCTGGACATTTCTGGAGAAAGGCCTAGCCATCGATCCTCGATCCGCTCCAGGGTACGGCCTGTTACGCTCATTCCTTGACGATAACGAATCAGTCCATCACCTGGTGAGACAAAACCGTGACTCATCAGTGAAGAGCACTTTAACCACTCCTGTCTGGTCCAGCAAAGGTGGGTTTTTTTGCCCATAAAGGGGGCGTTGTTGCTGGTGATGTCTGGTAGGACCTGCCACAACAGGCCTACAAGCCCTCAGTCCCGCCTCTCAGCCCTATTGCGGACAGTCTGAGGGACTGATGGAGGATTGTTGTTGCCTGGGGGTGAGCTTGGGCAGTTGTTGGGCCTCCCCGTACCTGTCACGCAGGTGTGATAGGTTTCCCATCCTGTGCAGGTGTTGACCGTGGTCTTCCACATTGAGGATGATCAGCTGTCCTTCCTGTCTCCCCTGTAAACGCTGTCTTGGCGTCTCACAGTCCGGACATGGCAATTTCTAGCCACATCAACAGTCCTCATGCCTCCCTGCAGCAGCCTAATGCGTTCACGCCCCGATGAGCAGGGACCCTGGGCATCTTTCTTTGGGTGTTTTTCACAGTGGTAGACAAGTCTCTCAGTGTCCTGCGTTTTGACTGTGACCTTAAATCCTACTTTCTGTAGCTGTTAAGTCTTAGACCATTCACAGGGGCATGTTAATTAATTGATTATGGTTTGAACATGCATGGAAAACATTTTTTAAAACCCCTTTTCAATGAAGATCTGTAAAGTTATTTGGATTTTTAAAACATTATTGTTGAAATACAAGTCCTGAAAAAGGGGCGTTTCTTTTTTTGGGTTTTTCTGGTTTGGTTTTCTTGGTTCCAGTAAAGGTCATCAATACTACAGCATATAAAGACATTTAGACAATGTGTGCTTACAACTTTGTAAACAACAGTTTGGAAAGACCTTTTCTGTTTCAGAATGACTTGCCCTACGCACAAAGCCAGGGCCATAAAGACTGGTTTTTATGAGTTTGGGGTGGGGGAACTCCAAGTGCCCCGAGCACCTTTTCATGATTAGAATGCAGACTGCAAAAAAAGTCTTCTCGTCCGATATTAGTACCTGACCTCACAAATGCTGTTTTTATTGAATTGGTCAAATTACTACAGATCACATAGAAAAGTGGAACTGCTACGTCTCAAATGGAGGGCCAACTCCATATCAATTCCTTTGGAAAGGATGTGCAACAGTCATATGGGTATAATGGTCAGGGGTCCACAAACATTAGGTAATATAGGATATATAAAATAAATAGATAGATACAATAGTCTGAACACATCAAGAATGACTAAGCATTATGCAGGCATATTAGATAGATAGATAGATAGATAGATAGATGATAGATAAAATAATAGATGAAAAGATGATAGATAGATAGATAGATAATGAAAGGCATAGTATAGCAGAAAGTACATGAAAGGTGCCATTTACTAATTAACCTGCTGGTCAGGGAAAGGCTATGATTGCATGTTGGTCAGGGCTTACAGTAAAAAAGTTTCTCCCGAACACCTCAAAATAAATGTGAATCTGCTCTCAAAATGAACTTTGTCTATAATTTGGGCATGTGCACATTGGCGTCACTTCAGGACATTTCTGCAAACACTCAATGACTGATGGTGTTCCAATGAAAAAACTGACATGACATAATATACAGGAAACATTCGTAGACTAAGACATCTGGGTAGTAATTCTCTGCCAGTTTTCCACTTGGATTACCACTTCTTGAAAAGTGGGTCAGCAGGATGGAGTGGATGTATCATACAAGACAAAATTTTTGGTTTAAATGTGGCATTAAACGGGTAATTGCAGGCCACAGAGACGGACTAAGGGCAGTAATTAGAGTGGACAAAAATAGAACCAAAAGGAACGGCAAAGGTGGATGAATTTCACAAGAAAAGATCAGAGCACAAGTTAAGGCATAACAAAGTCAGGTCAAGGCAAATATTGTTTTGTGTACTCTGAGGCAGACTGGCATCATGTGCAGCTTGGCATCGTGCTTTGCACCCAATACACCCCAATATTTAAATTGGCCCCTAACTCCCAGTGACCTTAAACAGCAAAATGTGTTGAAAAATGCTATGTGGAAGCTATGCATGTCTGAGGTCAGTTTCAAATCGTCTAAGGGCCTCAGCATCTTTTGATGGCGGGCGTTTGCCTTTTTAGTTGGGGAGTTTTGGTTGCTGTCCCCTAGTTCTTAACCATACCATTTGTTCATTTAATAGCCTATAAAAATGAGATGTATTGCTTAGTGACTTGTGGTGTTGTCTATCAGTTTTAATTATGATTAAGTATTGTGGTGCCTTCTGTGTGCATTTATATGTTCTGTGGTTTTCTTTGTGTTTCCGTGGAAAATAAAAAGCTGATTGGCTTATGTTACTAAATGTTACAAGTGCAAAAAATTTCATCCATCCATCTGTCCCTCCATCCATCTGACCTTTGTAATTAGTTCCCCGGTAAGGAGCTTTGGGCAGGAACTCAACACTGAATGGGGCAGTAGCCCACCCACTTTATACCATCACTCATAATCATATGGGATCTTTTTGCAAATGAATTAACACACGTGAAAAACACAACAAAGACTCAGACTCACACCATGGGGAGAACATGCAGATTCCACACAGACTGTGACTTCACTGGGACTCTGCAAAATGTGAGAAGGCAGCGCTAACCACTGCGTCCACGCCAAGGTGTGACAAATGACTTTGTTATCTCTGCAGTTGCTGGCTTCATCTTTTGCTTTTATTATCTCCCCGAGATGAGTTTAAGGAAACTAAAACAGAGCTACAATTTTTTTTCTATATGTAAGCCATCTCCTACTATTGAGGTGAGAAGTTAAAAATGTGTTTGAATGCAGCAGACAAACAGCAAATTCTAAACACGAAAATAAAAGAGTTTCCCAAAAAGGCTCATGGTTTTTAAATGGTGCGTAAGCTCAGTTGGCACCTTTGTTCAGAACAGTCGAGAAAGGCGGCTGCCTAATCTGTCAGATCAAAATAGGAACCACCGTGTTATCAAGCCTGCTAGGATGTTAAAAAAAATCTTCTTATCACTTTAAGCGGATAAGAGGGCGTTACTAACACGATTTTAAAAAAAAAAAAGTTCCGAATAGCTTCTGGTTTCCCTTTTTGTTAGTTTTTAAAAGTAAAGAACTTTATAAGTTGTTTTTAAACCTAAATTAGCTTAATCCTTAATGGGTTGACTTTCAAAAAGTTCTGAAGATGAGATTGTAAGAACATAAAGCAAGTTTTTAGAAGGCAGGCCATTTTATGCTACAAAATTGTCGCTTTTTATTGACCTATGAGTCCAAAAGGATGTTTTTAAGGGTCTCAAGTGCTGCTAATCAGTTTGTTTGATGTATTCTCAAAACTGCATGTGAAGGATATAATATTTGGAGAGGTCCATGTTTGTCCATAAAAGAAATAGCTATTGTTAACATTTGAAGAAGTCTTTGCTGTCTTTGTTTTGGTGCTCATATCACTTAAAACTGCTCACCTCTTGGGCTAACATCTGTTGAACAATGACACCATTGACTTTCTAGGAATCCTAATTTCAGATCATGGGAACAAGCAGCCTAGCACGACAGGAACTAGTCCTGGGTAGCCGTTTATCAAACATTTACACAGAACGGTCACCCTAACAGCATGTTTTGCACTCTGGTAATAACCTGAGTACCCAGAGAACAGTGAGCAATCAGAGAAAACATAAAATTCACTGAGGAAACCCAGCCAGACATGACACGCAGCATACGAAGAGCTACAGAATCTGCAATGTTAACCGGCGAGCCACCATTCTAACTCTACGCCTAATACCTCAAGTAAAATGATAATGGAGCAGTTGACATCTTGTCTGATCTTTGCTGTGAGTGACTTGCTTACCAAATGCCAGCAGCCCAGCCTGTCATGACAGCATACTGCATATTGACGGCTGGAGTTTCTGAAACAACAAGTCTGCCCATGTAACTGCCAGTTTCAGTGTCCACCGTGCAGCACAAATGCCGTGTGTGGCGAGAGAAGGACTTGTTAACTTGAGATCTGCTCTTTAACAACTCACTCAGCGATTTCTTTCATGTTTATGAACAGATAAGACTTTATTGATCCGAGGAAACTGAGAGGTTATAGCAGTTCAGTTCAAGAGGAAAAGCTTCAGATGAGTGCAATTCAAATAAAAGTTACTAAAGTATTAGAAAATTAAATAAATAGGTATGAAAGGTCAGGCAGATACATAGAGCTAGGTGCACAATACAGTGATGTCCACTGTCGAATTATTAAAATATTCAAGACTCACTGGATATGTATAAATTGAGATACTGTACACAGGTAAACTAGTAAAAATAACACAATAAAATGGTACGCGTCTAGGGAGCCTCAGCATCTTTTCATAGCTGACATTTGCCTTTTAGATATGGAGTTTTGGTTGCTGTCTCCTGTTCTTATCCATACAAATTGTTAATTTAATAGTCTATAAAAAGGACATGTATTGTAGTGACTTGTGGTGTTGTCCATCAGTTTTAATTATGATTAAGGATTGTGGTGCCTTCTGTGTGGCATTTATATATTCATGTGGTTTTCTGTGTGTTTCCTGTGGAAAATAAGAAAGCTGATTGGCTTGTGTAACTTAATTTGCAAGTGCAAAACTTCCATCCATCCATCCATATTAAATTGAGATACTGTATACAGGTGAACTAACAAAAGTTTGTTAATGCCATGCCAGATTAAAAAGAAATGAGTAAAATTCTGTCCATAGGTA
>NW_024383425.1:0-13475 GCF_016835505.1 Polypterus senegalus
ACAGTACTGTATATTCCAATCCATACACTCAAAGCAGCCCCTCAGAGACTCTCTAGCCTCGGATGTCCACTTTCTAAATGATCAAATAGTTGTAGACTGCTTAATTACATAGGGTTTGTAAACTGGCTGTAGATAAACCAACTTGTGGTCTGATTAACCAGGTGATGGTAACGCAGAAGCACCATAGACCTCCTTGATGTTGGCATAACACAGGTCTAGTGTTTTAATTTACCTCATTATACAGTCAACATACTGTATAAAACCAGTCAAGTGGGAGGAAATCCTCTATAATAACAACAAAAACATCAGGCTGTTGGCTCTGTAATCATGCAACAGTCTTGTGAGTGATGTCACATGCCACTCTGGGTTCTGCCGGTGGAGGAATGTAAACAACAATGACAATAATGTGAGAAAATTCTCTTGGGCCATAATATGGTCTAATACCGACCACCAAGAGTTCAATATCCCGACAGCATATGCTCTCCTTCAGAATTATGTTTTCAGGATTACACCATCTATTGTTCACAAACACTGGCAGTCCCTCACCTCTTTCCTTTCCACTTGTTCTCGTATAGTGGAGCCAGGTTGATCCACATAGGAGTCAGGAGAAACACCACTGCCTCTTCACACTTTTTATGCGTAGATTTGACATTCCCCATGAGAATCGATGGAAGACAAAGCTTGTATCTCCATCTCCTAGCCTTTACTTTAACACCAATAAATGTTCAGGAGACGTGTGCAAGAAGATTTTCTGTAATCACCACTCACTCTAGTGCTGTTTAACCATGGGCTAAAATGGTATGTAATGCAGCCAATGAGGACAGATGCAACTGTGCGCATGTAGAAGTTACTGAGTTCAGTTGGAGACATCCAGCCTTTCCGCAGAGGCTTGAGGAAACAACTTAGCTGTGGAGTTTTCTTGAAAAATAGCCAGATGTGTTGTATCCTCTTCAGGTCATCAGTAATGGTGAATCCAAGAAATGTAACAATTCTCGAACCTTGAAACATTATTCCCAGTTGGAGATGGCAGTATAGTCTGAGTCCTATTTTTGAAACTCTATGATTACCTTCCTTGATTTTGTTTTCAGTAAGGGAGAGATCATTGTTCTGTAACTACTGTGTCATAAGGCAAGTGTCACTTCTGTAACCCATGTTATCAATGCTAGTGATCAGGTTTACAAGGAAAGTGTTATTAGCCAATTTAATTATGGAGCTGGAGCTGTTGTCTAACCACACAATTAGAGTGGAACAACATGTGCAAAATGTGACCTGGTATATTACCTGATCTAAGAATCAGTATGGAAGAAGTGATGCTGCAAACCACACATGTTGGGCTCAGTGATTTGGAAAGCTGAGACATGAATAAACAGGCAAGATAAAAAATAAAAAGGAATTAGGAAGAAATACATCTGATTTGAGAACTCCATATGAATGCATAGGCATTCAGCATAACTAAATTATCTAAATAATCTTGGCCAGTATGAAGTTTAGAATCTTTGGGTTACTGTTCTTGAAAAACCATATACATTCAAGCATAAATAAAGCCAGTCCACCACAAAATGTGCACATAAGTTTTTATGAATCAACACAAGGATAGATTGTGAAGTCAGGTTTGCCCGCAGCTGGCATCATTCTTTCTTGCACCTGGACATTAAAGGTCATTGTGCTTTTTTATTCTCTGAATCATTGTTTCTCAAAATATGGGTTGGTTGCCTGTTTCCTGAACTTAGGTTGAACTAAGTAGTGAATTACAATTGTATGAAATGAGAAAGGGTCGTGAACAGTTTTTGGAAAGCTTTGGAATGGTCACTGCTTGCAAGGGTAAAACAAACCCCCAAGACAACAATTGGTAGCGATGCACCAAGGGGGACACATCCCAATCACCGCCTTCACCCCAGATGACAATCGGCACAATTCTGCAGTAATAATATATTTCGAAGACACTCAATTTGGTTATGAGAAAAAAACAGTTTTAAGAACCACTGCTCATTGGGAAGTGGTTTGGGCCCTCACTGCTTGCTTTTTTATGACATTATTAATTGTGGGGTTCCTGCTGTTGGGGGTAGTTTGTGAGTCAGCCAAGGTGGGTTGGAGAAAGAGCCTGAGCTGTGGGGACTTTTGTTTTTAATGTCTGTGACAGTATCAGTTATTGCACAACGGCATACTAATACTTTCATTCCCTGTCATTCGGCTCAATCTCTTGTCAGTGTCTTTCTTCAGTCTAACTATGGAAAATCGTAACTTTATTTCGTTGAACATCAAGGCCTTAACTCAGGTCAGCGCGCTCTTGCTTCCTAGATCTCCTCCACGGTCATCATGTATACATGACTTATGACTAGTTCAGGAATCACATCGGTTAGCCGTGGATGTCTCACTTTGTAATAACAAGTATTAAAAAGTTGCAGTTTTTTCCTCTCTCTCTCCAAAAAATGTGGTGTCCTTATTTTATGACGCCTTTGCTTAGAGATTAAGGAGTTGGAATCGGGCAGTAGCTACGTGGGTCATTTCTGTTACTTGAAGACTGTGCTGGGAGTTTGTAAATTATTTTTTGTCTTTGCCTACAGCTATACCCCGTATAGCCATCTTCTTAAGTTCCAAGACTGTGAACTTCTGGTTGGCACTGCCGCAAATCTGGCTCTAAATCCATTACTAGCCAGATCACCCTCACCCGTTGGCAAGAGCATGCCACATTCTACATTTTCTTTATGTAATTTTACTGCCGATCCTAATTTAATAGATTTGTTTCAGTTACTTAATCCTTCAGTCAGAGAATTCTCTATTTTGTCCTCTCATCATAATTTGTAATTTTTTTTTATTTTCATATTAGGTAGCCTTGCTTCATTGGTTTTAGAAGCCTCTTTGATCTCATCTGCTTTATCTGACCATAAATTCAATTATTTAAAGCTGAGGCTTCCATTTTTAAAATCTCGCACACCGAGGTGGAAATTCAACATGTCTCTTCGGAAAAAACAAATCGTTTTGTGAACATCTAGCTGTCAAACTTGAGCTTTTAACATTTAATATCGACTCTGTAGATAATGCAGGTGCCTTTTGGGAGGCTATTAGAGTTTTTCATTACTTTAATATCTCCTTTTCCTCAAACTTGGCAGGCACTAAACTCCAGTGAATAAAGGACATTGAGTGTAAACTGTCATCCTTAGAAAGGGTTTGGCACCCTGTGGTTATTAAAGATTATGTACCTCTGACTGCTAACACCAGGACTGAATTAATAGCCTCTTAATTTGAAGCGCTGAATTCTTAATCCATTGTACCAGGGCATGCTATTATATCTCCGAGGCCTGGCCGCACAGACTTTTTGCTGCTAGAATTAAGACAAATTCCTCTTTTGCCTCCATACCTTCTATCCTAACAAATTATGGGTTGATTTCAAGTGATCCCCATATAATAAATGATGAACCCTTGCTCAACCACCATATCTGCTCACTGGGAGCTGAGACACAGGCAAGCGTGGTCAACTTTTTAAAAACTGGCTGGCACCCCAGCTAATACTAATACTAATACTAAGTGTTTAGATCTTTCTGTAAAATGAAATCCTCATCAAAAAGGAGAGATTATTGTTTAAAGTTATGTGACAAATTTGCAAAAACATGAAAGTGAGATTTGGTATAGGAACTTTAGAAATTAGCTTAAACATCTTACCATCAAAAAGCAACTGCTAGTTAAAAGTAACTGCTGTGACCTACAGGGGGCATGGCAGCACCCCCAAACCCCACACAGCAATTTCACAACACCAAGTCCTGGGTATAAATAACAGTTTATTAGTAAGGAAGTACTTCTCAACAGGCTCTCTCACAACACACAACAGAACAGTCCATAGTTTCTCTTTCCTTTGCGTTTTCCTCCTGCTTCCACAATTCTCAACAAGTTTTCTCCATATCCTCCTGACTCCAAATATTTGGGAGATGTGGAGCGACTCCTTTTATGTCAGACTCCGGGAGTACTTCCGGTGCTCCAATGTCATGCCTGGGAAGCACATCCGAGAAGCACTTCCTGGGAAGTGCCTCTGGGAGATGACAGAGGCAGGTTAAGCAGATTTTAATAAAAAATACTGGTACTAATTCATCCATCCATCCATCCATTATCCAACCCGCTATATCCCAACTACAGGGTCACAGGGTTACTAATTCATCACCACACAATCTCAACATCCATTCTCATGTGAATCAAAAGCTGCACTTTTTAATTAAGCATAAGGCTCTGAATGTTGATTTCGCAGAATACACTACATTTCTGTTCAACTTGCAAATACTTTCAAGTTTAAGCCTTTTACGTGAACTATGTCTGTTTAAAAGTATGAATAATCCCCCATGCAGAGTATTATTGTTAATTAATTAATCAGCTTTTACCTGTTAGCCAACAGACTCAAGCACACTCATGCCGGTCATTATTGCTTGTGCAATGAGTATCCAGGCAAAAAAAAAAAAAATCTTTCTGCTACATACTTTATTTTACTTTATTGTGACTGCTGGTACTGATTCAAATGTAAGAAAGAAAGAAACGTTATGGCAGGTAAACCAAGTAAAACCTGCTTTCAAAAATATGAGATATAAATAATTTTTACAAAATCTAAAAATAGGAAGGATTGTCAGCTTCTATTCTCCTTGGCCTTATCTGCTACATGCCTTGAAGACAAATGCTTTATTAAAGGCCTTTTGGAGTGACAGCATACAGTGTGGCTAGAAACCAATAACTTTAGGACCTTTAACCACAAATCCTTCATTTATTGTGGAACTTATGTCACTATCACAAAGTACAGTAAATCCTTAGTGTCTAACATCCCCAGCTGTAAGTGCAAGAGGAACGCTGCTCAGATATCTGCATGCTGTAAGAAGGGATGGAGTCAGCTGGAGGCATAAATCTAGTCTGGGTGGGGTGGCTTGGAGGACTGCAAACAAGCACTTATGTTCAAACATTTCTAAGCTGTTAAGATCCATTGGGGTCCAGCAGTAAGGTGGTGTGAAAGAAAAAAAAATCAACTGCTTGTAAAAGCCGTTTTTCTATAATGGCAGGTTATTTATACAGGCATCTGTCGTAAGACAGGGTGCAGTAAGCTGAGCAAAGACAATTTTAAGTTTCATTAGAAACACATCTATTTGACACAGGAAAGGTGACATTTCCTTCCTTATGGTCTATCTGACAAGTAAAAAAAAAATAAGAACAGATAGCCTATTAGTGTAATAAAATGCTTAAGTAAACAATATTATGCTTTTTAATTAAGTAAGGGGAAGGAAGAAGAAATTACAAAAAAACAATTGAAAAATGTAACTTTGCTCTTCTGCCTTGCAACGTAGAATCCAGATACTCATCTGTGACTGAATACAAATCTAATTGATTGAACTTGTCCTGTCTTCCTTGGGGGATTTTCTTCCACAGTGGTTATTCACCATTGTGCAGTGTGAAAGAGTAGGTATCTTTGATAGTCTGGTGGAATAACTTGTGAATATAAAGGCTTTACAAGTCTTATACTGAAGTATGCAATATCAAGAGAAATTAGTCTCATTGAAGCCCCCTTGGACCATTCTAAAGTGAAGTCATTTTAGTAGACTATATTGCAGAGATAAATAAAAGCCTTTCAGATGCTTTACAAGTATTATTAAGACCAAAAGAAGTGTTTGCTAAGATCTGGTTACCAAACGGTAAATGAGCAATAGCCATATGTTTGCAGTACCTAAATTTAGCTAAAATAAACTAAACCTAACCTAAAATATTATCTTTATCATTTTTCTGACAATGGCTTAATGTTAGTCTGTCATTTTTGTCCTGGCTATAAAAGATGGCAGCATCCAGTTCTTATAATCCATGAACTGGATCTCATTCTTAGTTCCTTATACCTTTCATGTCAGTCTTAGTGAAAGCAGAAGTGTGCCTTCATGATGACTGTAGACGTTTCACGTTTTCACGTGGCTTCAAGAATTGGTTACTGTTTTTCCTTTCTCCTTTCCAAACTTTTTATTTTCAAGGTATTGGGATCCTCACTTATTTTTCAAGTTGTTTGGCCAGTTTGTTTGTTAATTTCCTGGTAAATTCCTTCCATTCAGTCTCATTGCGATCATGATAGATAAGGAAGATATAAGGGTGTGCATACTTTTTCACAGATGGCTTTTTTAGTCGACTGAAAAACCACAAAAATTGGTCTGTTTTGTATTGCTTGTTGATATAGCATATATATTGATTAATCTTCGGATCTCAGGCCTCTATTTTAAAACTTTACTTGATTTTGAGTGTGAAAATACAAGTTCACCAAAAAATTTCTGATTTATAAAACTTGCCATGCACACATTTCTATGATATTTACCCTTTATAAATCACAATCATCTTGGAAATGTACATTCATGAACAAACCTCAAACCCTGCCTGGTTACAGCTTGAAACAACCATATACTGTATAAACCACGGCTGGTAGAGCAACCTCTAACAAGACGCATACAGTTGTTCGAGACAGAAATTCTCTCAAAGAACCTTTATTTGGTGGCCTAAGCACAGGTGTCAACAACAAACACAAATCTGTTGAATGGCAACATGTTAATGCTACTGTAAATGTTGTGAGCTCCAGCCACACCATACCTGAAATGAAGAAGAAAAGGTCCTGCTTATGGTTGTCAAAAGCAGCTTCATTTTTTGCTAGGTACCATTATTGGTATATAACTGCATTAAATTGCTTCAACTACGTTAGGAAAACAGACACTGGTACAAATTGTCTCTTTATGTTGATAACACCATGATATGTTATATGTATGTGCAACCACAACTGGATGTATTACATTGTCAGTCAGTTAAAGGCTTCCAGCACAATGGGCTTGATGGAGTGAAGCTTGGCTGAGATATTCCTGACCTGTCAACCAGGTCCCTGAGAAGTAACAACAAGTACTCTAAACTGGCGAAAAAAGCAACAACAGTATAAATACGCAGCTGTCATGATTCAGGAGATCCACAAGCACAACTCGCAAAAGCACTTTTAAAAGTTGCCCTCTAGGGGGGAAAAACACCATCAAAACCCCAACTACACACAAAAAGGGCCTTGAAAAATCTTTATAAAATAGAAAGGTTTATTTTAAACCAAGGCTTTGCAAAGCACAAAGCTCCTAAGAGCACAAAGGAATCGCATGATAAGGCAAGGCAATCTACAAGTCCCAATAAAGAATCCAAAATCTTAGGTAAAAAATGGTACAAAAAAATCCAGAAAACATGAAGAGCAAACCACTCCATAGGGCGCTTGAAATGAACCACCAGGAACTATGGAAGGCGGTGATTGGCAGGTGGCCCTGCCCCTTAGGGAACCACCCGCAAAACACATGGGACATAATCTAGGCCTCTTCCAATTACAAATCAATGCAAAAAAAAATATACATAATTAAATAAAAGAAACATTAATACAAATAAATGATACAAAATTAGACCAAACAAACAAGAAATACCACTGTGAACTCCAGCCTGGGGAGAAATGCTGGTTGAAACATAACAGCGGCATGGGACCTCTTTAAAAGGAACTAACATACAGTCTGTGCATCATTTTCATTATATTTGAGCTTTGATATGTTTGTCTCATTAATTCCCAAATAATAATATGTGCAAGTCATCATTTAGCTGGTTTGGCTGCATTTCCCTACTTGATAAAGGCTGTCATCATTTCCCAGTTTCTCCAAAACATTGCTTACACATGGGTCAGAGTTGCCATAAATAGACACACAGTCCCCCACCAAGTTTTCTTTTATTAATCACAGCGTTTGTGTGGGAAGTTGTGTACGCACAGTTCAAGCCTTTTTCTATGAGTATGCAAGCTTTATAAATGAGGTCCCTTGTGAGAAGAATTTGATTGTTAGTTTTGTCCTGAAACACAATGGTGCCCCCACCCCAAAGCTGGATTAAGACCCCAAAAAGCCCCTTGGTGACTTAATGAATGGAGCTCCTTAACTTGGCAGATTACCTTGATCTTACTTTTAACAATTCATTTCTTGCAGTCATCCAGTTATTTGATTGAATTTCCTCTTTTGTAATATGAAACACTTGACCATTTCATGGTAAATGTATGTGTGTGGACAATCAATTTTTTTGTGTAATGAGTGCACACCTAGAACACCCAGATGATAGATCTGCAAGTTCCCCAACTGGGGCAGCACCAAGTGCCCCTTCTTATGTTTACCATATATCATAAAGCTTCAGTTAGGAACCAAGGTGTGATTTTTGACAGCTCATTGAGAAAGAGTTAAATCGGAGGTTAAATGCACTTTTTCCAGCTTAGACTTTTAGCGAAGGTAAAGGCTTTCTTTTCTTTGTATGATCTCGAAAAGGCCATCCACACTTTTATGACATCTCATTTGGACTCTTTCAATTCTTTGTATGTACTGTAGGTATTGATCAGGCCTTGTTACAATGCCTACAACTAGTGCAGAACGATGCTGCTCGCTTATTGACCGGCTCTCGTAAGCATTACCATATTTTACCAATACTGACCCCGCTCCATTGGCTTCCAGTCTGCTTCAGAATTGATTTTAAAATTCTGTTTTCAAATGTTTGAGTGGAAGAGCCCAATCTTACCTCTCTGAATTTCTTCACTTGTATGTGCCAACAAGAGCAAGTGGTCGACTAGCTATATGCTTAGGTGTGCCGAGAACGAGGTTGATGCAAAGAGGGGATTGGACTGCTCCTTTTCTCTGGAATGGATTGCCTTACTTTGTATAAGGTCTGCTCCAACATCAACCATTTTAAAGTCATCATTAAAGTGTTATATCTTCTAGCTGGAATTTGACCCTGGAAGAGGTTGACATTATGTTTTTAGATGTTATATATATATACAGTATATATATATATATATATATATAGTGGCAGACAAGAGGAGAGGGGCAATACCTTCCCCGGGCCACAAAAGGGCATCTGCCCTAGTCTGCATGGGGACCACCAGGGGGCGCTCTGACAAGTAGGGAGCCCTGGAAGGCAGCACTTCCACCACACCAGGAAGTGCTGTCGGAAGAAGATTGGGAACCACCTGGAGCACATCCGGGTGACGTATAAAAGAGTTGGGTGGAAGAGGACAGAGCTTGCGAGTGAGGAGTTGTAGGTGGCAAAGAGAAGAAGGAAGTCCAAAAAGACTATACTATTGGTTGTTGGTGCACTGTTGTATTGTGCATGTGCAGAGAAGAATAAAACTTGTGTATTTTGGGACATTCTGTGTCTGCCTGTTTGTGTCCGGGTCTGAATATCCCACTATATATATATATATATATATATATATATATATATCCAGCCATCCATCCATTTTCCAACCCGTTGAATCCGAACACAGGGTCACGGGGGTCTGCTGGAGCCAATCCCAGCCAACACAGGGCGCAAGGCAGGAACCAATCACGGGCAGGGTGCCAACCCACTGCAGCAATATATATATCTATATATATATATAAAGTTGGACTTATTTTGACTTGTCCATTATGCAGATCCACACTAACATACCAATCTACACCCAGTTTTTCACTGATTCACAATTTATACACCTCATGGTATGTTTTGAGATTTAGTTGATGTCCCCACCCTGGAAAACACAGGGTACCTCTGGCAGTTTTAAACTAAAGGTCCAGCATACAAAAGCAGTTATTTCCATAGTATATTTTCATACAAAGCATGTAGCTCAAAGTACTTTACAAGGTGTCCAATCAGTAGTTACATGCAAATAAAAACAAATTAAAAGATAAGAATAAAAACACAAAACAGTATACAGTACAAACAATAATAATGTACACTTACATATACTAAATGTAAGATAATCTGGCCTAATAGGAGCATATAGATTGAAAAAAACAGTGGGCCCAGAATTAATCTTTGTGGTATGCTGTATACAATATCATGGATCTCTGAGCTGCAATCACCACAACTAGCAATGATTTTTTTCCCTTGTTAAATTGAACTGAAACTAATTTAAGATACTACCGGCATTGTCTAAGGTGATTTATAAGAAAACTGTGGTCTGTGGTGTCAAACGCTGAGCTCAGGTCTAGTAGTTGACAAGAACAGATATGTAGCCTGTATCCGCATTAACCCACAAGTCATTTCCTACTTTAAGCAGTGCAGTTTCTGTTCTATGATTTGTTCTAAAACCTGACTAAAACTTACAAGAACAGAACATTTATGTACATAGTCATTTAATTGTTGAAAACCCACTCTTTCTAGAATTTTGCTTTAAAAAGAGTGTAGAAATAGGTTTGAAGTTGATTTTTTTTTCAATTTCATAACCCATTCTATTTATCCATCTACAATGCATTTGGAACCTGCTTTTCCACTACACCAGTGGTTCCTAAACTCAGTCCTGAGGACCCACTGTGGCTGCAGGTTTTTATTTCAAAAAATTCACAATTAGTGATAATAATTGATGTGTGCTCAGTGTGTGTATGTGTGTCCTGCAGTAGGCCGACGCCCTGCCCGGTATTTGTTCCTGCCTTGCGCCCTGTGCTGGCTGGGATTGGCTCCAGCGGACCCCCGTGACCCTGTGTTAGGATAGCGCGGGTTAGACAATGACTGACTGACTGGCTGTTAATAATTGATGTCATTTATTTAGATGGTCTTTTTTCCTTTCTCTTATTCTTTATTTAGAAAAGCATAGCAGTATGATTTTTACATTTATAAGTCATTTAGAAATATTTCTACTTTTGCTTTAAATGCTTACCTCTCTTTTGTTTTTGTCCTATTGTTTCGTTGTTTTTTGTGCAGTTTGCACCCTTCATTGTATCCTAATAATGATAATTAAAACAAACAGAACTGACAACCAGGCAAACGACATTGAACGAAGAAAGGCTGCAATAACTTTAGCATCAGACCCACTAATTAGTAAATAATAAATTAAACAATCAGGACACCTGGAAAGGCAGAATGAAAATCAAGCTAAAAATTATTAGAAAACAATTTTTATAAGTGCTTAATAAAAATGAATATACATTTACCAAACTTTATTGACTCCAAAACACAGAAACTGGGAAATAACAGCTCACTTAATTAGGCTAGGAGTCCAAATAAAAACACAAGTGGGTCCCCAGGACTGAGTTTTGGAAGTACTGTTCTACACAATCACAGCGGGAACAAAGCACTTCTTTGAAGAAAGAAGTGATCCTTCATGTGACGTCAGCCCATCACATTTGATTCTCAAGCACACTGACAACTTAATGTGTTTAGCTAATTGGAAACTCCAAAATCATTGTGTCAATATACTGTGTGACAAAATCAGCACTGCTTCTCTAACATCTGGGGTTCAATTATTGGAGTCTGTTCTGCTAAACCAGGCTTAGGCTTTCCAATTAAGGCTGAGATGTGTGATTCCTTTTGCAAATGAAACACATTCATTTTATTTTGAAAAAAAAAAGACACTGTCACTGCCTGTCACTCAGTAATAAACAGGTTTGTTAGCCAAAAACACTCCACAATGTCCAGTGATTTCAATATTTCCAGTCAGGTCCCATGCACCACACCTTTTCAACAAAGGAGACTGCTGATTATCACAGCAGCACACAATAACAGTGATGGATCCATCTGAGGCCAGGATATTTCAACAAAGACCTGTTAATATGTAAATCACCAAGCAGTGCCCACAGGACTTTTTACACCCCGCCTGGGTGATTTCCAAGGATGAAGGTGAAATTTAGTCTAGATGCTTTTTCATTGAGGGCAAGGGTCTTGTATTTTTTGTCTTCATGTGCCAAATTCGCCTGCTTACTGAGCTGTTTCTGTGGTTGATCTGCATCATGCGCTATTCTGAGACATTGAGCGAAAAGACACACTGTTAATATTTTTTTATGCCATTTATAAAGAATTTCCTCCCTTAACTGTTGTTGTCACTTTGAGGCCCAGTTGTCTTGTTAGCAAGAACACCTGACATAATGGAAAGTTATCTGGTACCACAAGGCAAGTACCGGAATTCCACTTGTGTTGTCTTTTGGGACGAACAGTGGACAATCACAGGGAATATGGGAAAGAGCTGTGAGAAAAATAAAGATATTACTGTAGATAATATATTGTTTTTATTTAATGTTTTACAAACCAGATATGAAATCTTCTCGACATTTATGTTAAGTATAACCAGGAATCTGGAGCAGTGTTTATGCCTGGAGGTGGCCAGTTAGGGGACAGGTTGAAAAGCATGGGTTACTGACCCTCAGTTTAGATTTTTACCCATGTTTCTCAGCTACTGTCTTTGCTTTTTCGATCATGTATAACACAACACACTCCTTCCCTCTTAAATTTGTGTAAGGGTATCCTTGTAATCATCATGTTATTTGTGTGTTCCTTTCCTGGTTATCCCTGGAAACTTGATATGTAACATATATTTCTTAGACATGCTTGATGTGTCTAAAATTGTGGGGGGCCACAGTTTATCCTAGCAGGACTCAGTCAAAGTTTGAAAGCAGTCCTGGACTAGGAGCCATTCAATTGCACGTTCCCCAAACACATATAGCAATTTATAAATGGTTAATTACTTACTTTTAATTACACTTAGTTCCTGCCACGCCGTGCAGCACATTGGATGCCAAACGATTCCCATCGGGCTCGGTCAGCAGCATCAGCCTCATTTCATCCTATGCCAAATGACTGCACAAAGAAAGCTGTGCCACCAAGTTTGCTCAGTCACCCTTCCATTTTCTATGCATTTGTGTCCACAGCATGGCCATTTTTGGTAGGTTTTCTGTGGACAATAGGAGAATGTGGCCCATAAACCAGCATTCGGTGGCAGTAATAGCAACAGGGTGAGTGGTGTTTCGATGATATACTTCTTCATTTCTGACATGGAGCCTTCCACATTTCACTGGCATAGATAGCAGTAGGAACTATAAATTAATTCAGAAGGTGAATTTCAGTTGGTAGGGTGATACTATTGAATTTCCAGATAGGCCCCAAGTGGTGCATAACAGCCATCGCATTCCCAATTTGACTTAGGGTTGCCGCCACAATGCTACAGAGCTTGGTGAAGTGATTCAGTTCCTCAAGGTGCTTCCGTTCTATGTAGACAAGGGTACGTTGGAGTACTCTGTATATAGTATCTTAGTTTTCAGCGTGCTGATTCACAACCCACCTTTTGCCGCCTCATGCTCCAATGCCATTGTGTTCCCACTGAGCGCTCGCTGAGTGGCTCTGAGCCAGGCAATATCATCTGCAAAGTTCAAATCCGCAAGACATGGCCCATCTTATCACCACAGGCCAAAGTCGTAATGAGCGAGAAAGCGTCACATGGTGAAGTCCATGGCCAGGAGGAAGAGGAACGATAATAGAACACTCCATAGGTGCACACCTGTATCAGTCAGAATTATTCGGAGATACCTTGGTCAGTGTGAACACAACAGCTTGACTGGTGGTAGATATTCCAGAAAATGTCTACAAGTCATTGATGGATGCCCTAATATTGTGCAAATTGTAGATTGGTTAATTAAATTCAATTAAATTGAATTCAGATTTAGTAATCAACCTAATTGACATGTCTAAGG
>NW_024383426.1:0-1310 GCF_016835505.1 Polypterus senegalus
TAAAATGCAGGAGGCGCACAATAACATAATTGCCTTTATATGGTAATCTTGCACAGTTCTCTACATTTTCATCCAGTTCAACAATTTTTAAAGTTGTTTAAAGATTTGATACTGTATGGATTCCACAATTACATGAATGTACTAGTTAGTCAAAAATGTCTTTTATATTTATACACAATGTCCACCTTGCCTTGTGAGCTCAGGATGTTTACTATTAATGTAGTGCTTTCACCAATCATGACATAGTTATCTGCTTCATTATGTGTTTTAAATGTTTGTAATATTATGATTTAGATACCATGGATCTGCTGCCAAAGTCTATTTCATGAAACTGACACACTCTGTTCTGGAAATAAGAAAAAGGTATGGGTCCATCACATTATTTTTTCAAGATTAGATTTTCCTCTGTGTTCTCATGACTTGGTGACATGTTCATATCAGAAATGCAGCACATGATCTGTGCTTATGGACTGTACGGTGTTCTGATTATCTTCTTAATTTGATCCAATTAATTCTAATGAGGAAATCTAGATATTGAATACAAATTGCCATACAAAATGACATCCTCACACAGATGAATGAGACGATGCATGTTGCAGACTACATTTTCAGGACCATATAACTGACTTCAAAAAAGATATCAATAGTGAGCAAAGTCATTGTATAGTTTTGTACTTGAAAGTAGGAAACTTGAGACACTTAACAAGATAATATTATTGTACAACAGGTTAGGAAAAACACCAAAGAGAATACCATGGCCTCTAAACAACAAATGCTGTTGCAACTCTGTTGCTTTCCATCTCAGTGTTTCACACAGCTCTCTGTTTATGTGCACTGTCTTTAGGGATGAAATTTCTTAGGTTAATAAGTTTTCCTGAGATTAGTTCATTCTGTTAAGAACTGATTGAATGACTATATACAGCCATATAACCAGCAATTTCTACACAAAAAGACAAACCAAGTACATGGTCAAGGAAAAAAAACGATACCATACCAATTGGAATACATTTAAAAGGTGAAATTAGCAAAATGTGATCTACATTAACTATACTGTTAAAAGAGGCATTTGTTAATTTCAGGGAAAGTCATTTTATGTTTTACATAGACACAACTTTCAATTAATTTATCACACCCTGCATAGCCAGTCTGAGACTTGATTCCTTTAATAAATGTCCGGACTGGAGCATCACAGCACACAAAGGATATGTTTAAGAAGTACTATTTTCCTTTGAATAAAAACCCTTTCCTGTGCACTTTCAATTCACAAACAAGACACTTCAGATACTCATGGAGAGAAGCTGGCTTTTAAT
>NW_024383427.1:0-65446 GCF_016835505.1 Polypterus senegalus
CCTTATTTCGGGGGGAAATTTTTCACCACTTGAACTTGGAGGACAATCACTCAGCACTGCATTCTGACAGACAACACTACGAAAAGCCTGAAATATCATCTATGTTCAGGAAGATGTCCAAAGCTTTTTTCTCTCTCTAATGTAAGAGGTTATTACTGAATTAACTCACCCGACCAGGCAAGACCATTGCCAAAAATGAAACACAGAATGAACACCAAAGATAAACACAATTACTGCCTGTTCTAAACCATACACAAGGACTGCTATGAAATAAGCAACAATCTGTGTTAATAAAGTGAAACCACACAATACCACTCAACTTAGATACTAGGGAGAATACTGAACAGTGACATTAAATGACACCTAAAGAGGAATGAAATGTGAAGTCAGTGAGCCAGCAGGAGACCAACTAAGTCGGGTCGAAACTCCACCAGTTGTTAATTAGGAGCCATTTTGTTGTTAATTAAACCTGTTTCTTTAAAGCTTTTCATGGCTTATTTCTCTCATTGTGCAATGGCATACACTTCAGAAATTGTTGATTTTTTTTTTCTCTTTTCTTTTCTAAAAGCACCATTACAATGTTTTGGAACTATGAGCAGATCAGTATTCCTGAGACCCTCATCTTTCTTTATTTCAGATATTGTATGATCAACAGTGTTGGTCATGTTTTGTTCATTTTTATCTCATTATTGTTTGGCTAATAATTAAGGAAAAACAAACAATTAAGGGGCAGAGTCTTCAAGAGCAAGTCAAATAAATTCAATAGGATTAATTAGGAGCAAAAACAGGTAACTAATTAGAAAAGGGTTAGAATAAAACATCATCAGGACCAGAGTTGGGACCCTGCATCTCTCAGGCTTCTATCACTATGCCCAGACTACAGGGTCCTACTATATCATCGTTATTTTACAATTATATTCTTTATTTCCAATACATTTGAACTTAAAACAGATTTACAAATAACTATCATAAATAAACATGAAAAAAGTTGAAATTTACCACCTTGGCACAATGACATTATTTGTTTGTGTTTTAGGGTGGGTTGTTGGCCATTGCTATAACAATCTATCCCAGAATACTACCTAGAAATACTCAACACGTGTCACACTAGCATCACAAACCATCAGGGGCAAGGAGTAAAAGAATGTGCCTATGCTGACTGAATGCTGAACTTTCACGAAATAACTCTGAAAATGTTGCCACCAAACCCACAGGTTTGCTGCAGGGCTGTCTGTCTGCATTATAGGCCCCGGGGCAAAGCAGTGCACTGGGACTACTAACAACCACTCAGCAAGTCACAACAAACGGGCAAGTAGATGGTGCCCCTATGCTCGTGGCACCAGAGCAACTGCTCAGCATTCATATGCATTAAGATGACTTTGGTTTGCTGCAAAACTGCTTTTAGGGGCTCCCACTGACCAGGTCCCATTCTACTACCCCAGTAAGCCCATGTTAAACCGACAAGCATAAAGCCACCCACGGTTTAGTCAACCCTCCACCCCAAATAAAACCAAACATCCCTTGTTTAGTGAAAGTCTGGACTCCCTCCATGGAATCTTGCGGTCTGTCCATACAAGTTCTCCTCCATTACTGACACGCCGCTACAGATTCCTCACTTTCCAACGCCAGTAACAATTATCCATGATCTATCCTGTCAGCATATCCAAGAATTTTGAATCCATAAGTCCGTTGCCTGTGCTCCACAGTTCTGAAGTCCGCTCCCAAAAGAAAAGCTGAGGCTGTCGTTGGTCGGACTTTGACATAAAGTTCACCTTTCACTTCACTGGCCTCCTTCATTTGTGTCCGCTTAAAGCTCAACTCGTCATTATTTGTATGGCTAAAATAATAGATTAAAGAAGGAGAAGCAGAGCAAGTAACGCCATCTAAAACACAGAAAGACACAACCACATTCAGGGTCTCATTTATGCCGTTAATTAGACACCAAAGGCAGCAATAACGAGCCGCTGGTCAATTCGGCCGTCACGTCACGTCAATCGCTCTTTGTCTCGTGGATGTTTTACCACCACTTTATTAACAGTTCTGATCCCCTACCTTCGCCTTCATATTTATGCTTTTCCGTTTCTTTCCAATCGTCACTAACAGGGTAGCACTACTACAGGTGTCAAACAGCCACGTTAGAAGGCGACTTGCCTACCAGTGAATAATTAAAGCGCATCAAGTCAAACAAACTTTAGTATATGTAAGTCTGAACTTTTGTGGATTCCGTAGTAATGAGGAATTATGGGTATTGGAAGCGTTAGGTCAGGATTCAGTAGATAATAAGGTGTAAGTTGTACTCTGAAACGATCTTAGTAAAAGGACCTGTTAAATTTTATCACTTTGAACCTGTCTCCGTCTTCTTCATTTTTATTGGAACAATATTATTGCCTATAGATATAACACAAAGCGCAACTGAAAACACGAAGTGCGGCACTTTGAAACTAAAAGTTACAGTTAGGGCTTGGCGAGATCCTAAACATGCTTCGCCCGAAAAGTCTAATTAAGAAATAGGGCTGACCTGAAATCCCGTCGGCTATTGGAGTCGAACGTCTTCTGTGGCGTCTGCCTGCACTTTTCAAGCCCCGACCCGACATGTGCAGGCAAGTGTGTAAAACAACACACTTTGCAGTGATTTAAATCGTTGGAACAGGAATTAAACTATGGAACATAGGAATACAGTGCGCATAAATATAACACTAACATTTCCTCAACATCAAGGACACTGTTATGTCACAGAACTGAGACAGATCTTCTTTCTTTAGAGGTGACTCAGTAGACCTGCAGATAACAAGGTTTTGACAACATTCACAAGGAAAACACTGAAAAACCTGACATTTTTTTAGACTGCTCTGTGACTCCACTGGTTTATGCCTCACATTGCTTTGGTCCTCTTGCCATGCACTGAGGCCCTGTTATGCAGATGGTGTGCCACCTTTTCCCCTTTGTACTTTTAAAGTTTGTGCAGTTTTGAAACATTCTATGAAATGCCAATTTAGTATTCAGAATTCTGATTTAGCAACTAATAATATAAAGCTATTTAGGCAACCCTTTTATATGGACTTTCTATGTGTGAAAGTAATGGAAGCAGAATAATTATCACAACTATACTATACATTTTATACTATACACTGTGGGTGCCGCAGGTTGTCGATCAGTATTGCTTAGCACTCATGTTCCTCAGTGCCAGGTTGATGGGAAAAATCCGGTCTGGGTGGAGTTTCCATGTTCTCCTCGTTCTTCTATAATCCAAAGACATGAATGTTAGGTGACATGTAGAGATGAAACTGGTTGCATGTGTCACCAAGCGTCTCTCTGTTTGTGTGTGTCCTGTGATGAAGTTGGCCCCTTCCAGGGGTTCACTACCCAGCACCCTATGATGCCAGAGATTACTAAATTACTGTGACCCTAAGAAATGGGCATAGCGCTTTGGAAATGTGTTTGCATGTGTACACATCACTGTTTTCAACAAATCAAGCTCAGCAGAAGTTATATCTTTTTACTGTCTTTTGTAGAAAATTGGAAAACAGTATGAATGCAAAAAGACATCCATTAGCAAGCATGAAGGGAAAGAATACACAACATACAGACAAGTTTGTAAGCTTAAATTTTCCACCTGGACAACACCATATTAAGTGAAATTTGTTAATTTAAACTTGAGAGTTGACAATAAGAGTTTTTTTTTTTGCTTTTGCTATTCTTTGCTCTACTGAAACAAAGCTTACCATTCTTAGACTGCACCCCATTCAAAATCTTTAAGTTTTCTTAGAGGACAGCCCACACATGCATCAAGGGCTGCAGATATTTTTGGACCACTCTTCCAAATAGCTGGGTGACAAGCTTCCCATGACAGGCTTTGGAGTTTTTTTCTAGATTTTTCCCCAGAAGACAATTATGTGCCAAAGTGACAAAAATATGAAATCAAATAAATAAAATAACTGTTGTCTCTAATTGTTAAATTACAGACAAAATGTTTTACTTAAAGAGGTTTTGTTATGATTTCCCAACCAATTACATTTCATGTAACTTGACATGCCATTATAACAAGTCTTTTGATAAGGAAAAGCAGTTCTATCAAGAATAACACATGAATATGCAGAACCAAACAAAGAGCAAAAATGAAGAAGACTGAATAGTTTTGGCACTTAAAAGAGCAAAAACATTGACACAAAAATCATATTCTTTTTGTACCTTTAGAAATTCAAAGGGTTAATGAGGCTTCTTGTTGGTATGCAAAGTTAAAATTGAAGAAACTTAAAAGACGTCTGCAGTTGCACTCACATTGATGTGGCAGAACTTCACCCTCTTAAGGCTCAGCATCCACTGTTGTGCAATCATGAGTGTACCTGAAACAGATATATATATATATAATATAATACATATACTGTATATTTTTCTATTTTACATCAGGTTAATAATTAGAGGACATTCTACCATACCAATATTGAATGACTGAAAAATTGAAAAACATTCTCCAACTTTTCCTCAAAAGTTTAATCTTTTCAATTTCAGACAATATTAGGATTCTTCCCATTACAAAAAGTCAGTCTTCATGGAGTAATGTAGTGTAGATATTGCAGAAGATTTGTCCTAAAGTGCTTCTTCTTGTCTGCTGTTGAGGGACACCAGGACATTCAAAAAATTTGGGTTTGGCTCTTACATACAATTCACAGTAAAATCGGCCTCACAGCGCATGAGATTCACATCTGCATATTCAACAAACCACGGATCAAAAAAGGCCAGAAATTCCCAAAAGCAAAGGGCTTTGACACACGCCCAGACTGCCTGTAGGTGATCAGTACACTGATACTAAACCTGAGAAACTGTTATTGTTGACGGACACACACGACACAACAGCAGGCTGCTGCCAGGCATGTCTTTAAACAGAAGCCATTCAAGCCCTAACTGTAAAGTACTGTGAGGTCCTTCACATCACATTGTGTGCACCCTTTGTTTTGTGAAAAATCATCAACACAACCACTGGAAGCTAGAGGGGTGTAAAGTGCCACCTCACAATGAGAAAATACAAGTCTTAGGTATTTTGCAAAGTAATAATAATAACAATAATTAATTTTTTATATAGCCAAAATTAAATAAGGAAATGCTACAATGGCCTTCACAGGCCTTGTTTTGACAACACCCAGCCTTGACTCCCTATAAAGACAAAGAATAATTCCCAAAACACCCTTTTAGGGAAAAAAATGGAGGAAATACAATACAATACAAAGACCTGAACACAAGTAATCCTCTTCACCGATCTACATGGCCCATCTGTCATTGCCATTTCAGAAATACTGTACAATACAATAGTAATAGTACAAGTACAAAGAAAATGCAAAGGCAGATTATATCATATGCCTGTGTGAGGATTGTTCTGAGTCCAGACCTCGGCCAAAATCTACATCCCCTTACTGGCCATTCCTTAGCTGAGTCAGCACTGGCTGGCAATTTGATGAAAGGACCCTTCTACCCAATAATTCTAGTGCTCCTCTATCAGAGGTTACTTTCCATAGGCTGGCAAACAACCTGGCAGTAGGTAAGTGGCACCAATTGCCACATTTGAGTACCGAGAAGAGAAACAGTCGTGAGGGTTGGTAACAAATTATAAATATCATGTTACTTATATTTTAGTGCTAATGACTAACAACGAGATGCACAGTTAATCATCAGCTCTAGTCAGGGTATGCTAAACTAAAGTAGTAGTAGTAGTAGGCAGACTATTCCACAGTTTAGGGCCCTGTAACTAAAAGCTCAACCTCTTACTGTTACTTTTTTAATCATTGGAATCAAAAGCAGAGGTATCTTAAGATCTAAATGTGTGCTCCAGTTTGTAAAGTACTGATTTCTCGATAAGATAAACCAGACATTGCCATTTAAGACTTTCCATGTTAAAAATAAGATTTTTGAAATCTGCCTACATTAACCGAGAGCCAGTGTAAGGATTTAAGAACTGGAGTAATGTGTTTGTATTTTCTTGTTCTTGTAATAATATTGCTGCAGCATTTTGAATTAACTAAAAGCTGTAGTACTAGGTTGTTTGTACCATGTTAGCCATGATGGATGTGGTAAGAAGTTAAACAAAATTACACCTTTTATTTGCTAAACAGAAAGATTACAATATGCAAGCTTTTGAAGCAACTCCGGCCCTTCTTCAGGCAAGATGTAATCAGGCAATAATTTCATCTTGCCTGAAAACTATATAAGAACAACTTTAACATCCAGTGAACACCTCATTGCAGTAGTCAATCCAACTAGAAATAAATTCATGAATTAATTTCTCAGTATCCTGAATATTTAGAAACATCTTAATTTTCCAAAATGTTAAAGATGGAAAAACATGTCTTGGACAGTTTTGTAATGTGAGCTTTAAATGACATTTTGGAGTCAAAGATAATGCCTAGATTGTGGGCTGATTCAGTAAAACTAATGGTGATTCAAATCAAAGTTAAATAATGACAAAATATTGTTGCAATCAGCATTATGTCCTTCAATAATAAATATCTGTTTTATCTGTGTTTAAGACAAGTAGTTCACATCCATCAACTCTTTTTATTCACTAACACATCTAATTAAAGACAACATCAGAGAAAAGTTATTTGGTCTAAAGAAAGGTGGATGTCATCTGCATATGATTGAAAATTAACATTATGTTTGTTCATGACAGATCCCAGTGGAGGGATTAAAAGTGAAAGCAGTAGATCCAGTACTGAACTTTCAGAGCACCATATTGAACTTCTATGTACAGGTGCGGTCATAAAATTGAATATCATGACAAAGTTGATTTATTTCAGTAATTCCATTCAAAAGTGAAATGTAATTAGATTCCCTTCATTACCGCAGACTGATGTATTTCAATGTTTATTCTTTAATTTTGATGATTATAACTGACAACTAATGAAGTCCAAATTCAGTATCTCGGAAAATTAGAATATTTATTAAGACCATGCAAAAGTTTTTAAATTTGGAACTGAAATCGGACATTGTTGAGCAGTACAGCACTCAATATTTAGTTGGGCATTTAGCCTGGATACTGCAGCAATCGGCGTGGCAGGAGTCGATCAGTCTGGCACTACTCAGGTGTTATGAGAGGCCATGTTGCTCTGATAGTGGCCTTCAGCTCTTCTGAATTGTTGGGTCTGGCATATTGCATCTTCCTCTTCACAATACCCCATAGATTTTCTATGGGGTTAAGGTCAAACAGTTTGCTGGCCAATCAAGAACAAAGGGATACCATGGTCCTTAAACCAGGTACTGGTAGTTTTAGCACTTGTGCAGGTGCCAGCGTCCCGTTGGAAAATTAAATCTGCATCTCCATAAAGTTCATCAGTAGCAGGAAGCATGAAGTGCTCTAAAACTTCCTGGTAGACGGCTGCTTGACCTTGGACCTCAGAAAACACAATGGACCAACACCAACAGATGACATGGCACCCAAACCATCACTGACTGTGGAAACTTTACCCTGGACCTCAAGCAACGTGGTTCTGTCTCTCCTCTTCCTCCAGACTCTGGGACCTTGATTTCCAAAGGAAATGAAAAATTTACTTTCATCAGAGAACATGACTTTGGACCACTCAGAGCAGTTTGTCTTTAGCCCAGGCAAGGCGCTTCTGGCTGTCTCTTGATCAAGAGTGGCTTGACACAGGAATCGACAGCTGAAACCCATGTCTTGTATGTCTGTGCAGGGTGGTTCTTGAAACACTGACAGCTGCGTCCACTCTTTGTGAATCTCCCGACAGTTTTGAATCGGTTTTGTTTCACAATCCTCTCGGTGCGTTAGCCCTATTGTATACACTTTTTCTACCAATCTTGTTCTTCCCTTCGCCTCTCTGTTAATGTGCTTGGACACAGAGCTCTGTGAACAGCAAGCCTCTTACATGACCTTTTGTGTCTTGCCCTCCTTTGTCAAAAGGGGTCAATGGTCGTCTTTTGGACAACTGTCAAGTCAGCAGTCTTCCCCATGATTGTGTGCCTACAGAACTAGACTGAGAGACCATTTAAGGCTTTTGCAGGTGTTTGGAGTTAATTAGCTGATTAGAGTGGCACCAGGTGTCTTCAATATTGAACTTTCACAATATTCTAATTTTTCTGAGATACTGAATTTGGGACTTTCATTAGTTATCAGTTATAATCATCAAAATTAAAGAAATAAACATTTGAAAAACATCAGTCTGTGTGTAATGAATGAGTCTAATATACAAGTTTCACTTTTTGAATGGAATTACTAAAATAAATCAACTTTGTCATGATATTCTAATTTTATGACCGGCACCTGTATACTGATGGACTACTGTCAATGCATTTCTGTATGTACTGGAATCGATTTGATAAATAAGAACTAAACCAGGCAAGGACATTAACTGTAAGCCCAATTTAATTTTCAGGCTGTGCAGTAAAATAGAATGGTCAGTTGTGCCAATTGCTGCGCTTAAGTCTAATAATATAATTACAGAGGAATTTCCTACATCAGAGGATATCAGAATGTCGTTTACAACACGCTTTAGTGCAGTTTCTGTAATATGACTAGTACAGAACCCAGACTGGAATTTCTAAAATAAATTGTGATGCATACATGTGAATAAGTTGACTGTCAACTACTTTTCAAGTATATTAAAGAAATGGTAGAATTTGATCAGGGTCTCTAATTATTAAGTATATGTGGGTCAAAGTCTGACTTTTTAAGTAATGGTTTGATAACTGACACTCTGAGTGCATCAGGTACTGTACCATGCAATAATTAACTATTGATAATGCTAAGAAATAGTGCTGCACAAACATCCATTGTGAATTTTACCAGTTTTGTTAGAACTGGATCTAGATAACAAGTAATAGACTTCATTTTAAAAATTAAAGTTAAGGCTTCCTGTTCTGTTACAGGATTAAAATTTCTAAAGTGTTGAATGTGAGGCTAGGCAGGGTCTGCCAAGCTAGTATGAGGTTTGCACTGTGATGCTGAGATCTGGGATCTTATATTTGAAATTTTCTCATTAAACAAGTTTATAAAGTCTGTATTGCTAATGTCTGTTGATATTTTGAACTGTAGTTCTGAATTACATTTGTTAAATTAGCCACTGTTCTAAACAATTACACAAGGATTATTATTATTGTTATGTATTATTTAGAATAGTAGTCTGAGTGAGCTTTAAAGAGAGCATGTTTAACACTCTCCGTCCATACAATTTAGTGACCTGCAGCTTTGTTGTTCTTCATCTCCGCTCTAGTTTTTGACACTGTAATTTAAGAGCTCAAGTGCTCTCATTAAACCAGGGTGAGTTACTGTCTGCTTTGATCACATATGTTTAAAGGAGGAGCCATTGCATCAGAGCATCTCTCAAGGTCACATTATAATTTGATGTTAGCTGATCTAAATTGTTTTCAGCTAATTACGCTTGACTTACTCAAAGTATCTTGAAGCAGAATTACAATCTAGATGTCACACTACTGTATCTTTGTTTTAATCTGTGGATGTATTTGTAATGGCAGAACCAAATCAAACATAATTAAGAAGTGATCAAAACTTCATTTAATGGAGTAATATTTAAATTTTGAATTTCAATGTGAGTTATAATTAAATCTAATGTAGTTATGATTATGAGTTGGACCCTTGACAATCTGACAATCTCCTACTGAATTCAACAAATAAATAAAACTTTTGCTCCCGAATTTATAGTTAAATCAGATAAATGATTGCCAAATTCAGGGCAGTAGATCCTGTTCTGTACAGCATCACAGAGGGTCCATGTTCTGTTAGTTATTTTCAGGAATATACCCAAAGTTTAACAAGAAGATATACTTATTATTATAGGATTTCATTATAATGTATTGCTTTTATTAACTTGGGGTTCCGTTTAATGTAATATCAATTGGTTATAGAGGACTGAGGGCATGTTAATTTCATTTCTACATATATCACAATTCTGACAAAAAACCTCTAAATATTATCCCAATATGAGCAATTTGTACTATTCCCAAAAAAAGTTTAGTTTATTTCTGAGAGGGCGCTGAGCCGTCACCTATGGCCATGAACTGTGCATATAGACCGAAGCACTAAGATTGCAGATATGAGCAGCGGAAATGAGTTTCAGGGTGTCTGGGCTCAGGAGCGCAGACGGATGTTTCGAATAGGATGCCTTCTGGACGCCAGATGGGGGGATGTTTCAGCCATGTCCAACCGGGAGGGGGCCTCGGGGAATGCCAAGGCTGGGTGGGAATGAGTCGGTGTCCCCCTGGGGGATTTGGAGCAGGTGGCAGGAAGAGAATTCTGGGTGTCTTTACTTAGACTGCTGCCCCAATGACTCACACTAGATTCGCTGCAGAAAATCAAAGAGTTTTATCACTGAGTTTTATCAAGAATTTTACCACTGAAAAAGTTAAGGATTTATTCAGTGATCAGATGTAGGCTAAGTAGTGTAGTAACCACTGACATACGACATGGATTGCTGTGTTCTGATGGCTAACAAACACACACGTCAAACACTCACTGGGGCTAACGTAGACTCGGCAGTTCACCTAACCTGTATGTCTTTGGACATTGGGAGAAACCGGAGCAACCGCAGTAAACACATGCAGGCACGGGAAGAACAGGCAAATTCCTTAGTGTGAGGCAGCAGCGCAACCACTACGCCAGTGCGGTCTTGTCAGCCCGGGTGTCCCATTTTAAATGGTGATATCAGAATTAGGAAACTTAATATCAATTTTAAAAACGCCGATATCTTGTCATTATCAAATTACAAAGACATACAATATCAGAAATTTTGATATCATGAAAAACAATTAAATTCTGAAAAGGATTCCCGTATGCGAATCCTGTTGTCCACACCAGCGGAAGATGACAGGCACCTTTCTCCCCCCCCTCAAAATTTCCCTATTAGATAGTCTTAGCAGCCTATTGGGTTCTGGTACTGGGCTATGTAGTCCCGTCCCTCTTCGCAATTTTGGGTGCAGTGGCTCTACAAGCGGATAATGTTGGTCAGACTATGTGAAACATTATTGGAAAACGGCTCATCTGTACGGGTGCCGTCGCTTTGGCCCTTCACGCTGACCGGTCAGACGGAACGCTAGTTGTTCTTTAATGTTTTTGCTATGAACTTTAGTGGTTTTGCAAAATTATTAAAGTTTAGTTGAGGAGAGTCGGCCGGGACCTGCTTACTTTCATAATTTTTAAACATAAGCCAGAAGCAAGAAAAATTCAGGTCACGTCAGCAACGCAAAACAATTAATTGTTGTTATTATTATTGTTTATATTATTTGTATTATTACAGTAAGTGAGTCATATGGAATTCTGCATCATCGCCTGTGCTACTGTGGTTGTTGAAGTTAATAGAAGGCGCTCATCCGAATGAACCTTCAGCACGGAAGATCAGGTGACAGGTGACACCAACGCAGAGCTGCAACTGAGCAAAAAAATGTAAAACTGGGACAAGTGGAGAAATGTCAGTTCTTCTGACTGGCACGCATTGTTTCAGTCACTTGGACATGTGTGATGTGCATGACAGGCATGCCGTTTAGTTTTGAAGTGAGGTACCTGCGTACCCATTGTGTTTGTAAGGAAGGCTTCTTTTTAATAACGAAGTCGAAGTCGTAAATTCTGAGTTATAATCGTGATGACGCTGTCCAGAAGACGGGTATTTGTCAGTGGACAGGTCAAGCTGTGTTTTTGAAGTAATCGTTCCAGGGTCCAGTAACTCTGCTCGGCTGTACAAGCAGAGGTGTGACCAGAACATCATGTGTGGGTGGGCATTTGGCTTGTCTGGGGGGAGCAAAAATGATCCATCCATCCCCATTTTTGTAGTTGGGTCAAATAATAATAACATAGTTTTATATAACATATAAAAGCAAAAATTGTGGCATTAAGCATAACCTATCTATACTAATAAAAGGCAAAGCTCTACTGATGACTGACTGACTGACTCACTGACTGACTGACTCACTCACTGACTCATCACTAATTCTCCAAGTTCCCGTGTGGGTAGAAGGCTGAAATTTGACTCATTCCTTACAGCTTACTTACAAAAGTTGGGCAGGTTTCATTTCGAAATTCTACGAGTAATGGTCATAACTGGAAGGTATTTTTCTCCATTTACTGTAATGGAGTTGAGCTCAAAAGCCGTGGGGGGCGGAGTTTCGGTGACATCATCACGGTTCCTCGTAATCACGTGAACTGACTGTCAATGCAGATCGTGAAAACCAGGAAGACCTCCAAAAGCGCTGAAGAAAACATGCATTATATAATTGAGAAGGCAGAAACAATAAGAAGCGAGCGAGTGACATATACTACCATATTCATGAGTGCTGCTACTTCAGTAAGAAAGCAAGGTGTAAACCTAAACTTCAAATTAAGTTCATAGACAGACTGCCTGGCGTTTCTCATACCCACGGTATCGGGATCAGGTTTAATGAGAGGCCGGGATATAAAGCGAGGTTTTGATCACTTTCTAACTAAGTTAAAATTGCAGGTGAAGGGGTGTGCTTATGCAAATTCCGAGAGACTGTGTTTGTGGGGATTAACAGTTATGGCGGGTGGGGAGTCACGTCATCATCTCCCCTCCCATTTACCTAATTTCCTCTGAGCTGAGCTCCAGGGCTAACACCGTCTTCGGAAACAACTTAGTCACACTGCCACCAAATACTCACAGAAAAATCCAAGTTAATACACACGCTGTCTCTAGAGTTTCTCCACACTGAATACTCCAAGCACTACTTACAAAAGGTTACATTGACAATCGTGTTACATTACTTTTAAAATCTTTCCTTTTCTTAGCACAAGCACAGCTGAGAAGCTTCGATGCATGTGCTCCATAACGCGTTAAAAAATAATGCATTTAATCACACATTGCATTACAAGCAAAGGGAACTTCTGTTAATGCATGATTTCCTGGTACACGATTACTTTGATCAAGCGCATCCTATTCATTTCACCCTCGCACCACCTTGGTTTGAGAAGAAGTATGAAAAAATATGAGGTTAACACAGAAAACAGATCACCAATTCAAGCTTTATGAATAATCGATTAGCCATCAATAATTGTTTTGGTAAAGCCATACTCAGTGTAATCCTCCTTCCATTTTATAATTTTTCCGCCACTAGCCATGATTAAATTAACGGTAAAAAGTAAGAGCGCTAGGGTGACTTATTTAGGCAGGCATATATATGACAGCAACACTCATGACAATGTCAAACATATTACGTTATTATTAAAATGTTTCCTTTCTTTTCATTACTTTAACACTACTTCTCCGCTCGGCGTTCGGGTATTTTCTATATATATATATATATATATATATACAGTATATATATAGAATGACCTCCAAGAGCACTGAGACTTTTGATATCGTGAGCGTGTCTGAAAAAACTGGGTCTCCTGCCCAGCAAAGTCGGGCAGCCAGCGCGCAGTTGCTAATGTGCTGGGATTTGAGACGCTACTGCGCTTCTGCCTTAAGTCAAAGTGAGCACTTTAATTTTTAATCCCCCTGAGCTATAGCCCAGACAAGTGCAAACACGGACCCTTTTCTACACCATGCAAACTAATATTAAGCGATTCATACTTTCTTTTGCATATCACGATTATTATGTCGTCAGCTTGGATTATGAAGACACGACAGTGGAGGACTGACAGTGCCATCACAGCCGATTAATGGCAGGTCGCTCACCAGTCTACACAAGACCCATCGCGACTGTCCCAAAAGGCGATCATAGCGTCAGCAACACATTTTCTATACTATATAAAAGAGAAAAGGCAACTTTCCTTTCTTTACACCTTTTTCCTTTTATCCCAAACCAAAGCCTTTCTCTCTTAACACTGCAGAGGACACAAAACTAATTTTCTTTAATTGCGTAATGCTGGTAGGCACATTACAGAGGTAGAAATTTGAGCGTTCACATAGAAAATGTAATTTCTATACCACAGCCATGGGGCCCTTTTCAAAAGGATCTACTACCGAGAGATGATCCATATACATTTTAGCTGCTGTTAGTACTACTTACCTGTTGTGTTACATAGTCTTTAAAATGTAGTTTACCCAACCACTCCAGTAGTGCTCAATGTACCTATACTTCTTAAAACGTTAATGTTTACTGTTTAATAACTTATAGACTACATTTTATTATTTTCCCTTGCACTTAGTGACCAAAGCTATACACACATATAGACACATACATATATATACACATATATATACCTGTGTGTATGTTTGTATGTATGTGTTGTCACGCACGCGCGAGTAGGAGGCTGCGACGGATCTTAAACCGATTGAGCGTTCGCTGGCAGGGAGTGGCGGTACTAACCTTTCTCCTTTGTCTTCCAGAAAAGAGCGCTCCGCCATCATAGCCTGCCCGCTCCGTCCACTTCCGCCTTTCCTCCGCCATTTTTCCTGCGTCAGCAGTCCCATCCCCCCTCACGGTTCTTCCCAGCATTCCTCCACTTCCGGCTCCTCCTCTATAAATGGCCGCCGCGCCTCTGAAGGGCGTCGCGCATATGAACTGTTTGTTTATATTTTGACCTGCTTTCTTTTGGAAATATTGTGGATTGTCTGCAATATACAGGCCGGAAAACCCCAAACCTTTATGTTGTCTATTGCTTCATCTTTTGCAGTGTATATATATATATATTGTGACGGACAGCCGGGTCCCCCCTGTTGTGTATATTCTGGGGGAGCCACCATGGACACTTCAGTACCTCCCCGGACGCTGGTGGCAACCTCCATGGCGGACGGTGATTCCTAACCACCGCAGGGCTCCATGGGAGATGGGTCCTCCCAGCCTGGTTGGGGGCTCGTGGCCGCTAGGGGAGCTGTAGGGACCCTGCAGCCTGGCTGCTTGAATTCTCAGCTCCACCCAGAAGGGCATTAGGACCAGCTGGTCAACCAGCTGGGAAATCTTCCGGTGGGATATAAAGGGCCAGCCACCTCCACTCGAGGCCAGAATCGAGGAGGAGAGGACGAGGTTGCCTGGGAGGAGTGGTGGAGCAGGAAAGTGTGGTTTTTGTGTGTTTTGTGCTTGGGACTGTGTTGGGCCGGTGGGACATGGGGAAGACGTGCGCCCACGGCTGAAGAAAGAAAAAAAAAAGTATTGAGTGTGAACACGTGCCTCTGCATAGTCTGTGCCAGGTCAGGTGCTATATAGTGCCTTTATAACAATATATACCACACACACACCTATCTACATTATATATATATATATATATATATACACACACACACACACACACATACATACATACATACACACACACACACATATATATATATATATAATTTGTGTGTGTGTATGTATGTATGTGTGTATATATGATGAGATAGGTATGTAAATATATGTATATGTGTGTATATGTAGATATATACTGTATATGCTGTATATGTATGTATATATATATATATATATATATATATATATATATATATACATATATATGTAGACTCAAACCCATTATGACAGCAGCAATCCAAGCTGTGAGAAAACAGTAAAAAGGAGGCATGTCAGACGTCGTGGTACATTTTCTGATGCAGCTAGAGCGAAAACAACTTTGGGCGCTGCCTAAATACACAAAACAATTACTTTGACAATCATGTTACATTATTTTTAAAATGTTTCCTTTTCTTTTCATAACTTTAACACACGACATCGCCTGCGAAGCGTGGGTATTTTCTTATATATATATCACAGCGACACTCATAACAGTGACAAAACAATTACATTGACAATCATGTTCGTTATTTTCAAAATGTTTCCTTTTCTTTCTCTTTTCTTCTTTAACACACTACTTCTCTCAGGCTGCCAAAGCGCGGGTATATATATATATAGATGTGTAGATGTAGAGATCTATATATGTGTATATATACTAATAAAAGGCAAAGCCTCACTCACTCACTCACTCACTCACTCACTCACTCTCACTGACTCATCACTAATTCTCCAACTTCCCGTGTGGGTGGAAGGCTGAAATTTGGCAGGTTCATTCCTTACAGCTTCCTTACAAAAGTTGGGCAGGTTTTATATCGAAATTCTACGCGTAATGGTCATAACTGGAAGCAGTTTTTCTCCATTTACTGTAATGGAGATGAGCTTCAACGCCGTGAGAGAGAGTTCGTGTGACATCATCACGCCTCCCGTAATCACGCAGTACATAGAAAACCAGGAAGACCTCAAAAGCTGAAGAAAACATGCATTATATAATTGAGAAGGCAGCGAAACAATAAGAAGCGGCGAGTGACATATACAACCATATTCATGAGTTCTGCTACTTGCCGAAACAAAGCACGATGTAAACCTACACTTTAAATTAAGTTCATAGACAGGCTGCGCTGGCGTTTGTAATTTAGTGCCTGCCCATATAAGGCCGTCCGTCAGCGGCAATCAATAGCAAACTGCCACGGTAAATATTCACGGGGTGAAGGACTGTGCTTATGGAGGAAGATGAGATGGTCAGGGTGGTGTTTGACACAAACTCAGCGAAACTTCGAGAGAAAGTTTTAAGTGCCAGGACTAAGGTAACATTAAATACAGCCATGGACATATACGAGATGGCACCAGCACAGCTGGGAACCTTCGATGCATGTACACGGCTCCGCGTGAACTGGCGCGAGTGCACAGATAAAAGCAACAGTTCCAAAAGCTGAACAAAACCGAATTACACAATTGAAAAGGCAGCAAAAATATGGCGTCTGATACATACAAGCATATTCATAAATCCAAACAAAGCACACGTTGGAAAAAGTCAATGTCCCGCTAAAGGAAGACAGTGTAAAAAACCCGTGCATGCAGTGTGTCAGGTCTCAGATAAAGAAGAAGGCGAGCTGTTTATTGATGCAGTAAAGCGAATCGATGAATGAAACCTGTCATCTTTACAAGCGATTGACAAACACGGAATGTAACTTGAACACAACACATCCTACAAATACTGAACCTGATTGAAAGAAATAATGATAATCAAATCCTTGATGACAGCAACACTCAGTAACACTCACAAAACAAATACTGTATATTGACAGTCATGTTACGTTATTTTTAAAATGTTCCCTTTTCTTTTTCTAGCTTTTTAACACACTACTTCTCGCTGCGATCAGCGGGTATATATATATATGTATATATATATATCCCGATCTACATACTCGAATAATGGATACTTTATTAGCCATCAATGATTGTTTTGGTAAAGCCATACTCAGTGTATTCATTAGATGAGCGGTAAAAAAGTAAGAGCGAGGGGAGGATGACTTATTGAGGCATGCAGGCTGTAGTCGCGTCAACTCTATCTGAATTGTGCGATCACATTTGAAAAAATATATCTTTTCAAGTTCTATTTAGTCCATATGTGTCAAACTCAAGGGCCGGGCGATCATCCGGCCAGCGTGTAATTATATCCGGCCCGAGATCATTTTATATACTGTATTATTGTTATTAAAGCCGGGTATATGAAGCGCTGGTAACACAATAAACTACAGATCCCATAATGCAGCGCTTCAGCTGCCTTGCCGAACTTACGCGTTAATCAAGTCTACCTTATGATGCTGCAAGTTATTGCGAAGCTAGCTCACCGATGCTGAAGAGAAAAGTTGATCCGGAAAATAGAGCCTTTAAAACCGATGGGAGGCTGAGTATATGTTTACTGAACCCGTGTGTCTCATTTGTGGAGCTAATGTAGCTGTAATTACAGAATTTAATCTAAAAGCGGCACTATGAGACAAAACATCAGGGTAACCTGAATGCAATGCAGAAGATACAGAAAGCAGAATAATTAAATAAGAATCTGACACTTCAGGACGTTTTACCCGTGCACAATCACAAAGTGATTTCAAGTGAAGCTGCTTTTATGGGAGACACAAATGCACCAGTGCAATTGCCCCACTTTCCCTGTTGCCAAGTAATGTTAAACCAAGTCGTCACTACGGTGTTCCCAAATCGCACTTTGCTGATAAACTGGCGCACTGAGTTTGCGGCGCTTTGGTGACTTTGAAGAACAAAAAGTCCGTCTACATGCGGCTCGAACCTTGTGCATGTTTGGTAGCACATATCTGTGTGAGAAGCTCTTCTCAGTGATAAAGACTAACAAAACAGCACACAGGAATCGCCTCACTGATGAGCACCTGCAATCCATCCTGAGAATCTCCACAACACAGAACCTCACACCAAACAGAAGCGAACCCTGTGCCAAAAAATGATGCCAGGCGTCCAGCTCTAAAATGACATCTGAGCAAAGACAACTGAATGATTTGATTTGTTATTGCTGAAAAGGAACACATTTTATTTATATTTCTAGGTTTTGTTATGCAGCATGTTCATATTTGAATTTGTATAATTTTGACAGGATATATTTTTATGGAGAGCAAAATCTTTTGGGATATTTAAAATCTAAGTTTATTTTTTATATAAAATTACATAAGAGTAAAGAAATTTGAATGTTTGTTCTTTTACGTTTACTTTATTTCTAACTTGTATAATTTAGACAGGATATATTTTATGGAGAGCAAAATATTATAAGTTGTTTAAGGTTTGAGTTGATTTATTCACGAATAATATTCCTGTCTGTTTTACCATTCCTACCAAAGATATTTCTGTCGACTAAATAAAAATTCCTTCTATTTAAAATTTAAATAGAACTTGAACAAATCGATAGTTCATAATATCCGCAGACTTACGTATAAGAGCGAGTCAACCGTTTTAACAAGCAGCGTATTGCACTGATATGAAATAGCTGTGTGTGTATATATATAGATATGTATGTATATGTATATATATGTTTATATATGTGTGTGTATGTATATATATATATATATATATGTATTTGTGTATATATGTATATATATATATATATATATATATGTGTATATGTATAGATATGTATATATATGTTTATGACAACAACACTCATCCTCACAACAGTGACAAAACAATTACATTGACAATCAGGTTCACGTTATTTTCAAAATGTTTCCTTTTCTTTTCTTTGCTTCTTTAACACACTACTTCTCCGCTGCGAGCGATTCTCTAGTAATCTATATTCTTCACTGGGACTGGTGTGAAGGATAGAATAATTAAACATGTACTACGAAGATATTTCAATGTTCCTAAAGCGTTTTGAAGAATGGCAGATGGCTTAACATCTATTATTGAGCTAATTGTTGGCGATCCACAGTGCATAAGATAACATATTGACATTGGACTTTCTCTATTGGACATAGAGCCGCCATGAGTACTGCTGCAATAAATAATTTCATCGAAGGTCTCACACAATCACTGTGCGTTACCCATGTTTAATAACGTGCTTTAACTATCATCATGAAAATGATATCACGTATACATCTCAGTATTTTTAGTTATTCAGAGCTGTAATATGAATGTAATGGATTCTCTTTTCTGTCTGAGGAAGGGCCGGTTTAAGATGCAGTAGTGATTCACACATAGAGCATATAGAAGATCCATACAAAACAAAGCATTTCCTGTGCTATACTTTAATTACGATGTGATTTGAGAAACTGGTTAATTAAACGATTTTAAGATGAAGTTTATGATGTTCTCTTTTAATGACAAAATAAACTACATGATTAAAGTGGAAATTTTGAGATTGAAGTTGACATTTCTGTGCTTTTCCCCACTGTGTGCCTTTTTTTCTCTGTACCTAATAAGCTTTCATATGACACTCAGACAGTGGGCTACAATTCCTTTTCACGGCGACTTTGTTATGTGACTTCTTTTTATTTCCGGCACTGTGTGATTTTGTGAATGTGAGCTTCAAGTTTCTCCAACACGCTGTGTCACTCGATCAACTTCCTTTTGTTGATTATACCCGGTTTAATTAAACAAATAGTATGTTTTCCTTTGCCTCCACTTGGTATTCGCTGAAATTCTTATATTTTCCCCAGTGCTTTTCCATTGTTTTTCACAGAAGGCTGCACTTAAGAGCGATTTATATTGCTTTGCATATTCAAAGAGGCGTAATTCTGGAAGGAGTTGGGGCATTACGTTACGCAGTGTTACTTTTCACGCTGATCGGGTTTATGTAGCAGAAGAGCGTGGAAGTTGGATGCGCAGATTCCTGCATCTGGATTTTTCTGTGCGTAAAACACATTTGCTTTGTGCATGCCATGTTATAGTAGCGAGTTCTCATGCGGCGTTATACATGATGCCCGGACTTGTTTCTGTTCAGTTGCATCGCTGCATTAGGAGCCTTAAATACGGGACTGTTTAGAATGTTAATATGTTTTAGTGACTGTTTTATTTGAATGGGTCTCATGGATGGAAACAATGTTTACAATGCGCACATTCATGATCAACCACTATTGACATAAATAAGATTTTATAGCCCCTTTCATGCTCTTTTTTTATGCTCTCTTCTCCTTGTACTGTAACCTTGTCGTGGTGGAGAGGCTTGCGTGCTTCAAAGACCCTAGGAGCTATGTTGAGAGGAGCCTTGGCCCTAGTAGGTCCAGCCTTACCAGATTGGTTTTAGGCGAGTAGCCAGGCGAAAGACAGCACACTTCTCCTCCAGGTTGGGGTTGGGTGTGGCGCTAACGCCACCCTATAAAACAGTTATCATTACAGAAACTACAATGAGCAAATCCATCGACAGCAGGCCCATAACAATTCTCCACCACTATGGCAGTATGACCACCCTGATGAAAGCTGAAAAGAAGTCTGGGGCACAATGGGGACTGCTTGGGCCAAAGACCAAGATCCCTGGGAGCATGGAATGTCCGAACCATGTTGAGACCTCCAAGACAGCAGAAGTCCTCAGTGAAATGAAGAGATACCACCTGGACATTCTGGGGATTAGTGAAAGTCACTGGAAGGGCTCCAACGCCTAGTTCTCAGAGGAAACCATCATCCTCCACTCAGGAAATGGAGCACCCATCACATGGAGGTCATCATAATCTCCAAAAAGCTAAACCCTGCTGGGTGGGAGCCAGTAAGTAGAGGATGATCAGAGTCGCCTCAACTCCAAGTTCTGCAAGTTCACCATCTTGCAGTGCTACGCCCAAAAATGAGGGGGGGCCAAAGGGACTGGGGGAACGGCCCCAAAGGCGGGTTTCTCAAGGGGCCCCCAACCCCCACATGCCCCTGATAACTGGCAACATAAAATCCAAAAGGGGGAAACCGAAATTCCAAATCTGGGGGGGGACGGGGGGAAACATGGGCTTTTGGCCCCAAAACAACAATGGTGAACCCCCTTTATTGATTTTTTGAACAACAACCCAGTTATTGGGGGGAAAACTTTTTTTCCCAAAAAGAACTTCCAAAATTTTTCCTTAAAATACCTGATGGAAGAACTACCAACCAGATTGACAAACATTATAATAAATTTGGAAAAGTGGCAGATCTTTTTAAAGAGGAGGCAATTCAGGTGCCACAGGATCACCCTAACGTTGCCACCATAAAACCGCTAAAAGGGGTCGTCCACAAGGCCACCCGCAGAAGGTTTTAAAGATAAAAAGCCCATTACCCAAAGGAAAACGGGGTTGGTTGGAACTGGGGGCCCAAGCACACAAAATTTCCCCCCTTGCAACAAAAAGGCCCCTGTAACCCCACAAATGGAACATCAAAAACATAAACGAAAACAGAAAAATCATAGGCTATAAACAGAGGGGGGGGTTTCCCCGGGCAAGACATGGCAGAAAATTGGGGATAGAAAAATAAAACAAAGCTATTGGGTTTTAATCCCAACAACCTTTTTAAAAAAGCCAAGCTGTCCTATTAAAAACAAGGAAAAAGGGTGAAGGGGGAAACAAAGGAAGCAGAAAGGCCGCAGCCTTGGGGAATTTTGGGGACTGTATACAGGATCACCAAACGTCTCTGTGGAAATCACACAAGCCAAAGTACCCACATTGGGGATAAGAATGGCAACATTTCTCATAAAGAGTGAGGCAAGCAGCCAGATGGGTCCAGCTTTTTAGGAAGTGCTCAATCCCCCTGAGCCAGAAAAACCCGCCAACATCACAACAACGGGCTCCCCCGGGATATCAACATCAACCCCCGCCTTTTCCAAAGGGTTTAAAAACCCGCCATTCTACCCCAAAAGGTGGCAAGGCAGGGCCGGGCAATCCATGCAGAAATGCTAAAGGCTGACTTTCAGCATAAACCCAAAGGGGTATTTGATCTTTTCCCCCAAAAACTTTCGGGGTTTGGATACCATCCCTGAAGACTGGTCTAAAGGCCCCATTTTTAAAAAAACCCCAAAGAAAGGTTACAAAAACGGGAAACAACCGGGAAAGGGGAATAAACCTTCTGCCCAAACCCCAAAGCAAAGGGTTCTCGGGTTTCCCTTAACAGAAGGGGGCCCAAAACCATTGCCCCAAGCGAAAGAAAAAGCGGGGTTTGGGGGAAAAAAAGGGATTTAAACCAGCCTTTTTACTGAAAAACATCCTAAAGCAGTGCTTAGAATGGAACACCCCCTTTATATCAACTTTGTTGATTTCAAGAAACATTTAGTGTCCATAGTAACACTTTTTGGAAGTTTTTACTAAGGGGGTCCCAAATAAGATAATTTTGGTCCTTAAAAACTTCTATGAAAAAAAATTTTAGTGTAGTGTCCTTATGGGAAAACCCCATTGAATGGGTTCCCCCGGGGGTGAGAAAAAGGGGCAAAATTTTTCGATCCCTTCCTACTTGCAAAAGACTGGGTCCATCCAATCAAAAAGATAAAAACCCAGAGGCATCCAAAGGGCCCTAAAATTTGGGAAAACCTTTGGCTTTGCAGACGACCTTGCCCCCTCTTTCCCAAACCACTTCAACATCAAAAAAAAAACTGGCCCGACTTAACATCAACATTTTCCCAAAACCCCTTTTTGTGCCAAAAATCCATCCCCCGCACCCCCCAGGTAATGGAGCACCACTGAGCTTGTGGGGGGACTTCTTTTACCTTTGGGAGCCTTATCAGCAAAAGGGCAGGGTGTCCATTGGGGGGTTTGAGAAGGCTGGGAAAGGTTCAGGGGACCTTTCCCCAAACCCCCGTTTCCCTCGGAAACTAAACAAACAGCCTAAAAAAAAAGATGCTCCTGCAACAACGAAAGTCTGTCCCCCCTGCATGGTTAAATGATGGTGGTGGTAAAAATTTCAGACATGAGGAGACTTGAGGTCTTCCCCCCAACAGGTCTCAAAAACGGTCCCCAGATTTTTTGGGGCCCCAAAATAAAAAAACAATTATACAAGAAAACCCAAACGTAAATCATAAAGGACATTACATTAAGACACTTAAAATGGCTTGGACATGTTTAAGGATGGAGCCCAAAAACCCGATTAAAAGTTGCCTTTTAAAAAGGGTTAAAAAAGAAAACTAAACCCAAAAATCATCTGGCGTAGAACAGTGGTACAAGAGCTTCAAAAAATGAACCTGTCATTTGGGGAAACTTGCCCTTAAAAAGGGCCGCATCGATGGAGGGGGCTCCAAGTTTTTCCCCACCCGGGGGTGAAAGGATTGATTGATTGATTTTTTATGCTCTAGTGCCCTTTTTTGTCCGTTAGAGTGTTTAAATGTATTTCTTGTTTTTGAGCAACTTTTTTTGTACAGATGTTGTGCCGATTTTTAAATTTTCCCGGGAGTGTCTTGTGACAGTAGCCCCGCGGGGCCTTTTGGGGAAAGGGGGTGGTTCTTTTGAGCCAATTTTCCCTTTTTAAAACTGGTCAAAAAGAGGGGCCTTTCCTCCATAGCACTCCCGGGTGGGGGGCAGCAGAGATCCCAAAAAGGGACAGCCCGGGCCCTTACAATACCCGGGTGAAATTTTCCAGGGGCAGTTGCCATTGTTAACACGTAACCTTTTTTTTTTTTTGCCCAAACAGCATTACCACAGTTTCAATTTTTTGCAAATTTAAAACCCGGAAAAAGACAAAAAACAAAAATAAAAGGGGGGAACAGCCCCTGTAATGTTTCCTTTCCCCCGACCAATGCTCATCTAAAAAATTTTTTTTTTTTTTTACGCCCGTATCGGAAAAGGTTTGGGGTTTAAATTTTGCGGGGATTTTGGGGATCCCGGGAAAAGGGGAAATGCAAGAACTTCGGACAAAGAAAATAACCCTTTAGCTAAGGAACCAAAAGAGGCATGTTTTTTTTTGGGAGGAAAGGGGGGGGGGTGTACAAATAATAGATTTTTTAAAAATCTTTTTTAAATTTTTTTTTATTTAAAACCTCCCCCCCTTTAAAGAAGGGGAAAGGGAAAACCCCCCCCATAATTTTTCCCATACACAATATGTATGCTTATTTTTAAGATTTTTTTTAAAAGAAGTCTGGTTTTTTTTAAAGACTTTTTTGGGCAGACCGCCCAGGCAAAATTAGAATTTTTTCCAGTTTCCCAATAAAACATCAGTTTCCCAGTTATACAAAAATGGGGGGTCTTATTAAATAAAATAACTATCGGGTATTTGTGTTTGGGACAGGCTGGTATATCCCTTGTCCTCCATTTAAACCCACCTTTGAGTCTTCCAAATACACTGATGATGGTTAGGAAGGATTGAGACCCCAGTGCTGTCTGGTAAACATTTACAGAGTTTTGGTCACAATGATGTTAATTTGAGCTATTCCAAAATGTTTATTGTGTAGACTTTACTAGAGGGCCTCAAATTCCACAGACTTTAGCACTTTTATCAGGTATCTGTACTTTAGCACTTCTCACTTCACTTGTATGCTATAACCTCAGGCAATTCAGACAAAATAAAAAGAACAAGCAGGAGTCAAATTACACATTTATAATGTTATTGACACCAGTAATTATGACTGCACGAACGCAGTGAATACACTCTGACTTGAGCATTCCTGGTTTTCATACCTTCTCTTTACGTTTAGCATTTGTTTGCTCAGAGGTTGATACGCTTTACTGCTTCCTGAGCAGCTCTTTTCTCCTCTAGTGGCCCGTTCTTCTTCTTTGCAGCATCTTTCAACGTTAAAAATGATTAAGTGTTTGTGTTGCAATTACTTAGTATGTTTTCCTTAATTTTCACTTGCTGGCACTTAAGTCTTCAATCTGCCTCAAGAATTATTTAAGATATGAAGATGTAGTGGAAGTGATGGTGAAGGTGGTAGAGAATGAGAACGGTGCCTATATGCTTTGCCACAAGTCATCCTGCCCCCTGGAATGATTCACAATAAAGTAAATAAAAAGAGGAATAACTCTTAGAGGTGGCATGGCGCAGTGGTACGCTTGCTCCCTCGCAGTTAGGAGACCGGTTGGCTTCCGGTCTCCGGGAGTGAGTTTGCTTCTCCCCGTTTGGTCTCCGCCAGCTTCTCCCAAACAAAGACGTGCAGGTTGGGGTGGATTGTGATTCAAAATTGGCCCTAGTGTGTGTTTGGGTGTGTTTTTGTTCTGGTGGTTGGCCCCCTCGGTTTGGGCCCAGCCTGTGTTGGCTGGGTTTGGGCCCAGCAGACCTGTGACCCTGCGGATTCAAGGGGTTGAAGATGGATGGATAACCTTAGATAACCTAAGGATAACCTTGGGAGGTCAATCATCACCCAGAAAGTGGATAGTAGTTTCATAGTATATTGTACCATATTTCAGGTCAATAGTTCAGTTTGATACAGGTGATTTAAAAAACCCGACAGACAAACGGGCAGCCACGTGATATATAAGAAGATATTCATAAAAAAATATGGAAGCAAAGTATAATGAATTTTGGAAACCATAACCATACGACTTGATAAATAAATCTGAGATGTGTTTCAGGCAACACACAATATCTCTGGTCAAATATCATTTCTGGTCTGCTCTTTCAGGATGGACGGAAAGGGAGAGAAATGCAAAATCAATACCTGATAAAAAGCGGTAAGTCTGGGATTTGAGGCCTTCTTTATTAAAGTCTACAATAAAGAGTACCCAAAAGGGGACTGCTGAGTCACAGAGACAAAGACAAACAGTCTTTCTATAGAAATCCCTTTTTAGATAAAGCAACACAGAGATTTTTATGTAGAGGTGGTTAAGACTGAGAGCAGAAGCATCCATTCATAAACATTCTTTAAATACAGCGTATGGGGAAGCACTGGGATGAAACTAAAAAGGCCATCATGTTTGGAATACAGTATTAGGGGGGCAATCGGACAAAGGGAAAAAATTAAATAAAGACACAGGCAGACGGGGGAAGAAAAAAAGGTGTTAAAAATGGCAATACTAATTTAAATCAAGTTTATTTTAATTTAAAAAGGAGTTAATACAAATTTGGAGGCCCCATAATTTGAGATGTCAAACCATTTTCAGCCACTTTGGAACGGGGATTTTGAAAACTCTGAGGTGGGGCCCCTTGTGGTGGGTTTTAGCTGTGGGGAGTGCGGTTTTCCCCTCCTGCAGACACGGTATATTGTTTTTTCCAGGGCCCCGGGTGGGGAACCCCCAAAGGATGAAAAAACCTTGGCCAGAGGGGATGATTAGATGTTTGTCCATGTTGAACCAATGAAGGAAAAAAGGTGGTTTTTTTCCTATTCAAATGTAAATTAAAGGTGGACTTCTGAAGGTGTTCGTGCCCCCAGCCATCCTGATAAAAACGGGTAAGATAGACAGGTTGGGGTTTTTGGGGCATTGGACTCTTTTGGAAGGCACCGCCCGATATCACATTTGGACAGAAGGGTATCAATATTTTGAAGAAGGATAAGAGTAGGGTGTCAAAGATTAGGGGCCAGGAAAGCCCCCCACTGACAAATAAATGGAGGGATCAATGCAGCTTTTTAAAAAATTTACAAAAACACCACCACTTCCCCCGCTTCGCCCTTACCATCATCTGCCTCTTTTTAAAACTTTTATAAAAAAAACTTTTGGCTTCCTTTTTCCTTAAAAAACAGGAAAACATTCCCCAAAAAGGCATACCTCCATATTAAACAGGGAACTGTAATTCCCCACGTTTTTTAACCAAAAACCATTTCTTCTGGGGCCAAAAAGGCCCCTTCCCAAAAACACATACTGTATTAAAAAAAGCATTCAAAAGGGAAATTTAGCCAAGTGCTTGAGCAAAGGGGGGCCCCCCTTAGATTTCCTGTATCCATTATCCCAAACCCCCCCATTCCAATAAGGGTCACGGGGTCTGCTGGAGAATCCAAACCAACACAGGGGAAAAAAGGGAGGAAACAAACTTTGGGAGGGGCCCCCCAAAAACAACTTGCCCGCTGGCCAAAAACTCTGCAGTCTTCCCATATCAGGCAATTAATTAATTATCTGTGAGGTTGATGAATTGGAACCTTGACACCTTTGTTTGGTTTTAAAGTGAAAAGATTTTTACGCCAATGCAAAATATAGGGTTCATTTCAGTTGGACTGATAATGTCTTTCATGCCTTCTGAATTTTATAGAAGTAGAATGAGGAATAAGAACAGCAAATTAACTGCACTTGATTGGGTTTTAATTGAGTGACCTCATTATTACCTCGTATCTTTGTTTGGTCATGTAAAAGCATTGTTTGGCCTATTAAAAGACTTGACACCAGAATATTAAGAAACTTATCAAACTCGATAGAACTTTGTATATCTATTATTTTTTATTGGACTGCCCCTTTAGACTAAACGTAACAGTGCAGTACTGCACCTCAGTGCTCAAAAACACTTTTTAAAAGGGAGAAATTATTGCAAAAGTGCCTCTTAGGGGAAAAAAAAAAGCTTTATGGTAAAAATGCAATCAATCAATGAACATTTAATTATACACATTTCTACAAAAATGTAGCTCAAAGTGCTTTACAAAATTAATAGAAAATAGAAGACACAATAAAACTAAACATAAGTCAACATTAATTAACATAGAGTAAGTAGATCCGATGGCCAGGTGGACAGAAAAAACAAAAAAAACCCCAAATGCTGGAGAAAAAATAAAATCTGTAGATTTAGATCTACAATTGAATCGCCTGCCATACAGAACTAACACGCACTTGGCACGCTTATTATTCAAACATTGCAAACAAAACACATATTGGGTTGATGCTGTTTAAATTAGAAAAAAAAAATGTTACAACGGCAACGTACCTACGTAATGGCTCCTATCTTTGTAATGGTGTCCTGCGCCATTAGGGGTTATACGGGACCTCAGCCCGGCGTGCTACGGAGTGCCTACAGAGCGAAGGACCTCAGTAAGCTGTTTAAAAAAACATATAACGAGTAATAAACTAGGAGGAGCTGATTGAAAAGTATTGAACGGGATGTTTTGTTTTGTTAATTAATCATTTTGAAAGAAGAACAAGAATTGATAAACGAGAGAAACACTCAGTCCATCAAGCTTCGTTTAGCTAATACTGTTTCCAGTATTTATCTTATTTAGTGTTTTGTGAACATAATTTTGTATCTAATATTGTGTATTCACTTTGCTTTCTAAATTCCTGTAAACGCCCTTTGAACAGGGGAAAAAGGCGCATATAATTAAAATGTATTATTATAATTATATTTTTGCATTTTTTATTTACCTCACTTTACAAATGCGTAATGCTCTTTTTTTCTTATTATGACTGACTATTAAAAGTAACTTTTAGTTTCTGTTTTTCCAGGTCACATTTTCTTCTGATGATGGGTAGGAAGGATTTGAACCACTACCTGTTTTATCTAGGCTGGTGGGTCTGAAAATGTTATCCTAAAGTGCTTTTTCTTGAGCTGCCTTTTGTTTAGGAGTTTCGCACTTTTAACAACTCAACCCCTGTCACCGTCAAATAAAAGGAATTTTCTGTTCGTCATTCATCGGGCCCTTCGACTCCGGGTTCCTTCGGTCGTTTGTCTCGGGTCATGTGCTTTTTCGCTATGCCACCGGGGCCCTTTAGACGAAGGGTGAAATATTTCACCGTTAATTCTTCGGTGGCCACACAAATAAATTGGTAATTTTTTTTTTTAGATGCTGCTGATTTGGGGGCAGACTCAAACCAGCACTCTTCCACGTTGCGTGAGTGGTCTATACAGTTTAGCTACCGAGTATGACTGGGTAGTATGCTGACCAGACGCATTTAATGTTAGCGGGCAGGTCTGCGGACCCTTAATTAATAACGGGCCCCTTATCACGGAAGAAGAAGAGTCGAACCCAGCACCTTCCACGTTTTAGCTGAATCGCGCGTTTATCTCCGTAAAATAGCCTACCTCGGTCTAGAAGTAATCCGAAATCTCTTTATCATTGGCAGAATGGAGGCGCTGCAAATAACGGTTTTGTTATGTTAGGAAGCTGGGGTTGAGCTCATGGCCTTTTCGGTCTGTTTGAACCGCGGCCGATTCTGGTCGCCTTTTTTTCACGATGTCGCACTGCCTTTGGGGGGTACTCTATAAACTATTTCTATTGCCAATTTAATCATATTAAGACCCCTTTAAGCGTGGTTGGGGGGAGAGATTCGAACCTTACACGGGTGGGTTATAGCAAAGTCTACCCGTTGAGCTTATACGGCAACCGACTCATACCCTGCCGGTCACTCGTGCTTATACCTAAGCGGACCCAATAAAGGGTCCTTTACTACATCCCACATGGACTGGACGGTTTGTAGCGGAGGTTGAACTACCGTTTTTGGGGGAGCTAATTCTCTGCTGCGGGTCTTTTATTATTGGAGTTGAGTGACCATGTAAACTGGCGATTAAGAAATATTTTGAAATTAATCCTATATGGTGGGTCGGGGCTTGAACCCGGGGCTTTTTTCAGACGGAGCGCTTTCCTGGAGCTATACGCCCACTCTTCGGGAACCTCAATGTCTCCCAAGTGATGTGCGACACCAGACGACTTTAAGGGGGCTCAGCCAGCGACGCGGGGACGAAGTCCGCTCGTTACAATCTGTTCATGTAAACCGAATAGCAACAGCAGACCAAAGTAAACATTTTTTAGATCTAATCGTTTTGCTTTTTAAATGGGCCAGTAAAAGTCGCCTCGGATAAAGGCGCCAGACAATAATAACACTAACAATAAATCCGCCCGTTGTGGTGTTGTGCTTACAGAATCCTACTTTGATATTCCATGCATCCTGTGGTTGTATGAGGGAAATCCCCCACTAATACGTATATTTTTTTAGGAAGTCTTGTTTTGCTTTTTTAAATACCGTTGAAGTCCCTACTTGAACTGTGTTAATTACATTAACAGGATAAATAAAGATTACAGTTTTTACATTGTATTTATACAACCATTCCATGTACATAAAACACGGGAACATCTTACAGGCACGCCAAGTCAATGAGAGACGTACAGTACTTTGACCACAGGCGCATCTTAAAAAAACACAACGAAAAACAGCATTTATGTACTGCGATGTTTATATCTGCCACAAGAGGGCAGCAAGATGGCATTTTTGGCTTTTGTCGTTTATCATCATTTACCATTACTCTCGTTTCTTTAGATAGATGACAATATCGTATACTATTTAAATTAAGGTCTAGTCGTTCTTTCTTTTTTTTTTTATAGTGTCTCCAATATTTCATTGTTCATATAGTTCTTTCACACTGGGTACATTATATAGCGCTTAATAACTGTTCTAACATTCTTCATTAGTTTCTTTTCAGTATATTACCTGTTAGTGTGGACACTAATGTATGACACTTATATCACATGCAATTATTCTTAGTTAGAAAGAGACATTTTTTTTTTTCCAAAGGGCATCTTCTAAAATAATTTTTTTGTATTGGAACTTTCTACGGCTACCAGAAGAGGGGAACAAGACGTCAACTTTACCTTTTTTTATTTATCTATCTATCATCTATCTATCTATCCCATCTATCTAATTCTATCTATCTATCTATCTATCTATCATCTCATTTATATTGGATACTATTAAAAACCTCTTAATTTACTGTTAATATTTTTTCCTTTATCTTTTGTACTGGGTGTATTATATAGCACTAAATGCCTTTCTATCATTCTTTTTTACTTGCTTTTTCATATTGTGCCTTTCAAAGTGGACATTAATGTATAGCAGTTGTAGCACACAATGATATGCTGGGTACTTGAGAGATCTTTTTTACCTGGGACATCTTTTTTCAGTATTTATGAACTGCATCTTATATTTCAACCACAAGAGTGACAAAATGTGAACTTTGCCTTCTTTGTTTGTCACATCATTTCCCATTACCCCATTTTTTTCTTTTCTTAAATTTTTTCTTTCATGGCAACCTTTCCCTACGGGTTGGCTGTGCTGTAGATGACACACTTCTTGGTTCATATGTGCCATTTAAAAGGGATTGAATTTTCACTGTCCCCTCACTTCCCCCTTCGCTGTCAGTTGTAGTAGATAATGTTGTAGGTCCTGGCTGATCCATTCCTTCACTGTCTCCTCAAACTCGTCTCCAAACCTTTATTAGAATTCCAATATGCCCAGGATTGTCACCAATATAATATTTCAAAAGTGAGAAAAACCCTGGGGGCTTGGGGACTTCCCAATAGGCACATAATACAGGGAAGCAACTGGTCCATTCCTTCCATCCCCCACTGACCATTTTGAATAGCATTTGTTTAGGGTCTGGTTACACCTCTCTATAACACCTTCCTTTGAGGATGGTATCCCAATTTTTTAAATGCTTCATTTGAGTAACTTAGCCATTTCCTGAATGTCTTCATGGTAAAGGCATACCTTGGTCTGTTAGGACTTCTTTACGGATATTTTCTCACAAAGACCCCTACCAATTCCTGTGCGATTGCTTTTGTAGCAGCTGTATGCAGGGACACTTAGGATATTAGGTAGCATATCAACAAGGACTAAAATATTTTATGTCCATAGCTGAGGGCTCTTGTGGCCCCACTGGGTCAGCCCTGATTCACTAAAAGGGGAATATGAATAAGGGAATGGGGACTATCATAGCTCCAGTCCATTTTAGAAATTTGAACTCAATTGACAGTCTGGGAAGAGTGCAAAAGTGTCAAACCTCATTAATCCCCAAATCAGAGCTTAATGTTTCAGATTTTTTTGCATTTCCCCAAATAGGCTCATACAGATGGTGTGTGCTGGTTCACGGGACTTGCCACCAGTAAGACTAGCCACTAACAACAATGATCGTAGCTCCCCTCACATTGACTCCTCAAGAGAAGACTGTAATTTAAGGAAAAGAGTGGGCCCCGTGGATCGGATGCTGAGTGTGTTTAAAATTAACAGAATGACTGCATTTCTGCAAACTTAATGGAATCATCATTTCATTGGGCCTCTTTTTAAAGGGGGCCAGAGTTGACCTGAATTGAAATTGTAATGTGTGAGAGGGGATCAGAGTCAACCTCAATCAACATGGTTTCATTCTGAGACTTGTCTTGCGACATTCCCAAAGTCACCACATCACAAATGAATCGCCATATGACTCCTCAAGGCTGGCTGTAAACACAGAATAGAGGCAGCTTGTGATAAATATTCTCATCTGTTACAGCCAAAAATTTTTTAGGAGTGGGTTTGTAAAACTACTTTTAATGTCAGACAAGTCCTGCCACCGGATATGGAGGATTCCAGAGACCTGCTACTGTGAGTATTTTAAATTACCCCGTATTTGATGAAACCTACCACTGTTGCTGTAACACAAAATGACAAACAAAAATGGAAATGTTACTGGGGGAATCTATTAAAGCTGTCACCTTATGCACATTAACTAGTACCACTCCCTTTTCAGGAAGAGACAGGGGAGTTAGAAAGTGCACAATGCCCTTTTCCCTTCATCCAGCTGTGCCGGCAGGTTCTTCATTCAGAATACGCCTGTCCTGGTTTAGTATTTAGACCATTCTGCCTTCTAAATACTGCCAGTGATTTCTGTAGAAAAAAGAGGGAACCTCTATATTTTTAAAGACTCCCTGGACCGGTGGGAAAGGTAATAGTAGAAGAAACAGAAAAAAGATTGGAAAAAGCCCGTAAGGTAACAATGATTGAGTCAAAAATGGTTTTTACAGACTGGGCCCAAAAAGAACAGAGAAATTTTTAAAAAATGGCATTTGGAGAACTGGTGGGCTGGAATAAAAAGTAAGTCAGTAAAGGTGGAACTGGGGACATCCTTAACTCAGGCGGGTTTCCTTCACTGATCTGCAGAGGAAAGAGGATGGATTTGCCTGCCACCCTGACATATAATTACCCTTTTAGCCCTTTGTGCCCCCCATGCATGTGGGGACTATATATATTTTTATATATATATATTTTTTTTTATATATATATTTTATTAAATTAAAAAAAATGAACTAATTAATTCCCCAAATTAAAACAAACTACAAAAAATACAAAATTAAAAACCAATTTAAAAAAGTAATGTAGAATCAACAAAAAAGAAATTAAAAAAAAAAAATAAGGGTTGGTTTAAACTGAAATTTTTCTTCTTTTTTTGGCTGCCCCCTTAAATTCCACAGTGGAAATTTTTTTTCTTCCCTTTTCCCTGCATGTGTTCTGTTACCCCATCACCTTCATGTCCTCCCCCACCACATCCATCCTCTTAGGCCTTCCTATTTTCCTCTTTACTCTTCTTTAGCATCCTTTTCCATTATCCAAATTTCTTCTCAGAAATGTCCAAAAACCAATCCCCTTGGGCAGCCTGTAATATCTTTCCCCCAGGCCCAAAAGATACAATCAACTCCTTCTGGCCTCCTTACTTCCCATCAACACCCTCAGAACAAACATTGCATCTTGATCCTTTTCTGGGACAAATCATGCTCCATCATCACCTCCTTCTTTTGGTTCCATTACTTTTCCCCTTTAACATCATGCTGTGGCTCATCAATTTTATCACCCATGTTTACACACCCCTGAAACCCCCCCTTATTCTTAAAAATGGGTACCAGTCCCCTTCTTCTCCTCCGGGCCCCTTCCTTTTTTGTTTCCAAAAAACAATCGGAAAAACCCCACTCCATCCCCCTTCCTCCATCTTCCACAGGTATGTCATCTAGACCATCAGTCTTTCCATTCCATCCTCTTCTAGCAGTCCTTACTTTTTCCCCTTCTATTCATTGCCTTTGATTTACCCCAAATCCCCCAAATTTTCTCTCTCTCATTCTTTTCATTCATCAGCTTCTAAAAATTTTTTTCCCCCATCTTCCCCCCTCCCTTAATATATTTCCATCTTTACCCTTTTATCCCCCTAACCTCTGATTTTCACAGGGGGGCGTATCTTTCCCGGGCGCCTTTCACTTATGGCTGGGGGAGAAAACGGTAAAAAGTACCTCCGGGACACTTTTTGGCCCCCTGGGTATGGTGCCGATTCCCAAGGCCCCAGGGGGAAGGGTTTAAAATTTTGGATAGGGGTGTTCCTGACCCTTTTTGGGGTTCTTCTCCACCCTGTAAGTGCAGCGGAAATAGGTCATAAAACCCGGGGCCCTTGGGGGCAAAAAGGGCCGGGGTTCCACCCGGAGTTGAGCGGAGGGTAATTCAAGGGAAAGATAGAGGTAAAGAAAAAAATTTTGTGTGAGTGTTGTGCTTTGGACGTTTTGTGGCCTTGTGTGGAGGGAAGACATTCCACGAGCAAAAAAAATAAAAGCACTTTATTTTGGTGTTCCTGTTTTTTTGTTGGGTTTTGTAAGGACCATCTTCCCAAAAATCTTTTCCCGCTCGTTTCCCGTCTCCTCCCTTTTTTCCCTTTTAAACCCTTTATACAAACCTTACTCCCCATTTTTTTCCCCCCTTCACCTTTTCTCCCTTTACCCTGCTCTTTCTTCCCCTTTTTCCAAATTTTTTTTTTTCCCAACCCCTTTATCTCTATTCCCTTCTTCCTAACTCAAATCTCTTCCTTTTTTCCCCTTTACCTTGATAGCCCAGTCTTTCCCCCTTTTTGTCCAATTACCATCTTGCCCCTCACCTTTCCCCCCTCCCTTTTATTTTCCCTTTCAATTCCCTTCCCTTAATCTCCCTTTTGGGACTTCCTTCCCCCCCACCCTTGTTTCCCTCTTCTTAAAAAAAAATTAACCCACCCTTTTCTCTTTTCCTCCTTTATTTCCTTTTTCCTTCCCAAAACCTCCCATCCCCCCCCTTTTCCCCCCCCATGCATTAACCTCCTAAAACCTTTTCCCTTTAAATTTATCCCCCCCCTCCAAAACTTCTTTTCCTCCTGCCCCCAACTTTCCCCTTCATCCACGCCCCCCAAATTTATTTCATTAAAAAACCTTCTCATTTTACCCCAAAAAATTTACTACTTTTTTAAAAATTTTCCCCTTTCCCTTCCACCCAATGATTGAACTTTTTTACCTCCGTCCCCTAGTTTTCTCCTCCTTTAGACGAGTCAATTTCAACCACCCCCCTTTAATAATAATTCCTTTCCCCTCAACTGAAAAATTTAAAGTTAATTAGCCCCCCTTTACCTTTCCTCTGCTTTCTGGCCCCCAGAAATTTTCCCCCCATTCTTCTTCAGCAAACGTAGCTAAATTTCACCAACTTTTCAAAGTAGTTGTGGGGCCCAATTCCCCGCCTCGAACAATGGGTTAAATCTTTTTTTGGGCCCCTTTAACTGAAAATTTTACACCAGATGCCCTTCCTGTTTTTTTTATTCATTAAATTTTTGATTCTACATTCAACAAAAGGGAAAAAATTTACTTTTTTTTCTTTGGTTTTTTAAAATTTTCTTCTTCCTCCCTGCCCCCCATTATTTGGGGCAAAAAACATAATATTATTTTAAAATACTATATTTTATTCCCTTTTGGGCCCATCTGTTTTTTTTTTTAGACCAAAAAAGGAAAGGTCATTTTTCCTGTGTAAAAAACCCGTGTTCCAAAAAAACGGGAAATTTTTTTAGATCCGCCCCATCTTATGACAGAAATTTTTAAAAAATGCCGTTATAGCAAAATGGCTTTTCGCTATTAACCAAAGTGCCAAGCATTTAAATTTTTTCTTTCAATTAAAAAGGGGTTTTGTTTCTCCATTCGCTAAGAAAAAAAAAGGGGAGGCGCATTTCAACCCCACTTCTTCTAAACAATGTTAAAATACCCTCCCTTGTGTTTTGGCATCAAAAGTTAAAATCACCCAAAAAATGGAAATTTGGAAAAAAAGTTCGTCCGTAGCTCGGGGTTAAACTTTTAGAGAAAACCCAAAAGGGGGCCTTGGGGGGAGTAAAACCAAAAAAATTGGTCACCTATACTTTTGGTTCCCTTAATCGGGAACCCTGGTATTGAAAATAAACCCAAACTTGAACCCCGTGTTTTGGGTTTCCCCCTTGAAAAACAACTGAGACCACTTTCAGAATCAATCAATCAAAATTTTAAAATTTATAGCACTATTCATACAAAAAAAGTACCAAAATGCACAAAAATGAAAAGAAAAAAAAGAAGACACCATAAAAAAAAAAGTCAACATTAATTAACATGAATGAGGGGCCGTGGCGGGGGGGCAGAAAAAAAAAAAAAACCCAAAAACTGGAGAAAAAAAAAAACAGGAGGGGGTTTCCCCCCGGGCTTCCCATTTAAAACATCATATTTTCTGGAAAGGGCCTGATGATGATGGTTGGGGTTCCCCGGCTTTCAGTCCTTTGTTGGAGCTCATGATCTTTGATGGGTGGTGGCGGGCCCCACCAAAAAACCGGAAAAGAAAAAAAGAAGAGGGGTCAGTATTTTTTAGAGCCACCATGAATGTTATTTAAAAATTGAAAATAAATTTATCCCAAAAAACGTCAGGCACAGCTTGTTGGATTTCTAATTAAAAACTAAGCATAATGAGAGGAGACATTGGTCAATCCCAAAAAGGGTTCATTTACCTCTGTTCGTTTTTTTAGAGAAAATGCAGAGTAACTCTCAAACTTGTTTTGGGTGAAAAAAAATAAATGGTCATTCCTATTGGTGCAATGAAACACCCAGAGAAATATTTTTGGGGTTCCCTTGAATACAGGATGACTGGTTTCAAAAAAAACCCAAAACTTGTCATCCCAGGTTTTGGGGGCACATCCATTCTCTTAGAATTGAGACCCGGTTTCAATCCACAGCTTTTTTTTTCGTGTGGATGCTTTTCCCATAAAGATTTTTTTTTTATTTTTTTTTTTTTTCTTCTCGATAAATTTTTTTAGAAATAGGTTTTGAAATCTACCCCCCCTCCCAAGGAAGGGGCCAACAGGGTAAAAAAAGGTTGTAAGCATACCTAAATTGAACCTAAAAAAACAAGATAATTGCTTCCCCGGTGCGAAGAGCTTATTCAAAATATTATTGTTGATCCCTATCTTTTTTAAAAAATTTAAAAATCCTCTAACTGAATATTTGATATTTTCCCGTTTCAAATGTATAAAATATTGGTTTCCCCTGATTAAAAGGGAGAATTAGGATTATTCCAGTTTAGCAAAATAAGTCTGCGGCCAAAAGTGTAGAAAATGCAATCACAGTTTGTTTGTCCTTCTCCACTTTAAAAACCCATCTGGAAGAACACCAAACACAGCTGTTAAGATTGAAACCAAAGCTGTCTGAAAGGTAATTAAAAGTTTGGTCCAAAATGATGTAATTTGGTGGGCGAAAAATGTGACCATGGGGCTGGGCCCTGATTACAACGTTCGAATTTGGATTTTTGTCCTGGAAACATTTGGAATTTTTAAAGGGACAGATGTCTCGATATATAATTTTGAGTTGAATTATTGTATGCTTTGCGATATGGAGCTCGTGTGAGTTCTCTGCATGTACTTTCCCCCCCTTTTTCTGATATATTGATTAAGAGATCTTTTCCCATTGTCCACTTGGATCTTTAAAAGGAGAGACTGAAAATAATTTATATATTGCAGACATGGGTCTAAGTCTTTGAAATTGAGCAACATTTTTTTCCAGCATGACGGGGGTGCAAGATAAGGAAAATCGGGTAGGATCTGTTTAACAAGTTCTAATTTGAAGATATAAAGAAATTTTAGCTGGAAAGTTAAATTTGGAATGTTTTGTTAAAGGATAGAAAGATGTTGTTTATATAAAGATCTCTAAGCAATTTAATCCCAAATTTTTCCAGATATTAAAATGCATATTTTTTGCGAGGGTTGAAAATTGGTTCTCTTGCAGGGGGGTCCCAAAGATAAAACTTCTCCTTCTTAAAATGCTTTCTGCATTGATTCAATATTCTGAGTGGTGAAGCACAATTGGGTTATTAGTATATTGGGTTTATAACTGCATTTATTAAAGGGGAATATAAAGAGTACTGCAGGATTTTACCTTATTTTACCAGGCCTGTATGTTATCATTTGTGTCCAAGTTTTTAAGCGTATGTTTGCGCTCAGTAAGAAACTGAAAATTGGGGAGCCATGCCACCTTCTGCCTTTAGGTCTTTGTAGGGTCGCTTTGGGTATGTGGATGTTTTGAGTTCCAAATAAAATTAGGTTTGGGTTTAATCTTATTGCCCTTTAAAAAATGATTTATTGATGTATATTGGAGTGTTTTGAAATAAAAAGAAGCTTAGGAAGAATATTCATTTCAAACGCAACGTTAATAGTTCGCTAGAGTGAGATGAAAGGGTTTACTATTATACAAGTCTTGCTTAATTTTTTCCATGTGACACAAAATTTTGTTGATAAAGAGCTTTGTGTTTACTTGTGTTTACAGGTTTTTTAAACTGATCTGCAATGATAAAGGTAGGGTGTCAATCTAAATATGTGAGAATTCACTGGAAAAAGTACCTTATTCAATTAATTTGGACCAGAGATCTTTGAAATTCTGTGAGTGCTATTAAGACTGCAGGCACAGAGTTTTTTGGGTTTATATATACAGTGCCAACATCTGCATATAGATACATTTTCTGTTCCAGTCCTTCTCTGATAATCCCTTTATCTGATCAACATTTCGAAGGAACCGCCAGTGGTTAATGGCATCAGTTGTTGACAGGCATCATTGTCGGGTACCGTCTAGTTTAAAGTAGACTGAACAAATGTTGTTAATACAAACTGAAGCTTCTGAATTGGTATACAGTAGTTTGATCCATGCAAATGTTAAGCAAGCCCAAATTTCTCTAATGGGTAAAAAAGTATTTCCATTCAATCATGTGAAATGCTTTTTTCTGCATCCCAAAGATAATATTTATGGGGTGTTTGATTTTGTTGGTGAGTATATTACATTAAACAAGCGTTGAAGATTGGAAGATAAGTGTCGCCTTGATAAATCAATTTGATCTTGAGATATTACTGAAGGCAGCACTTTCTATCCTTCTAGGTATGATTTTTTAGAATACCCTTACATCATTATTTAGAGTGAAACTGGTCTGTATGTGCACATTGTTAAAAAATCCTCATTTTGTTTAGGAAAGACGGATTAATGCTTTGTGAAAAGTTTGAGGTGAATTTGATTGTCTCTAGCTTCTGTAATGCTGCTTTCCCCTGTGAAGTGACTTTATAGATCCAGTAATTTGATAGCCAAGGTTTATCCAGTTCCCACACTAAAAGTATCTATTTGGTAAACTGTAATGTATCCAGAAATGTATTAGATTGTGTGTTGTCTTCTTTTTAAAATAATGAATATAAGGTTTATAGTAGTCTCTAAATGTGTGCATTATTTTTATGGTGATGATTTCTGCTCGATTCGTGTTGATGATTACTGGGATTGTTGAGCTTCTTGCTTGTGGATTTGTTGGGGCTAAAAGCTTATTAGCTTTCTGTCCATTTCATAGTAATGACAGGAGTTCTATCTAAGAGTGGATTTAAAACACAATTAAAGTCCCAGCATTATAATTTTATGAGTGTTCACATTGGGAATGGATGCAAGTAAATTTGTAGGGAATTCATTATACATTAGGTGCATAAACATTTATCAAAATTTTTACAGTTAAATAAGTTGCCCATGACCATCATATCTCCTTCAGGATCAGATACACATCTGATGCTACAATGGGGACTGTTCTATGGGGAAAATTTCCCTATACCTCTAGTTTTTTGTAAAGCGGGAAGGGAACTTTTGGGCCCAATCCAGTCCTTTTGCAGTTGGAACTGATCCTTGCTTAGTAAGTGGGTATCCTGTAAAATACTTTTTTAGTGTTTAAACCTGTTAGTGAAGACTTCTCTTTTTAAATTTATGATTCGGCCTTAGCATTCCCGCTCACAAAGTTAACTGTCCCCTCATGGAGACATTGATTCTGAAATTTTGATGTGATTTTATAGTCTTAACTGGAAAGGGGACAGCTTTAACCTTAATTTCCTTTTTCCCAAGAGTTACATGCAGCCATTTTTGTTGGTAGTTATAATTATAAGGACTAAAAGGATAGATTAGATATAGCCTGCTCTCTTTCTCTGCCCCTTAAACCCCCACTGCCCCATTTGCCTCCCACGGAGGCTGGACCTTACCACGTCCCAGTCCCCTGAATACCTAGAGACAGAGCATGTCCAAAGCAAACAGGCCCCCACGCAAACAGCGTTTTAGGATTAAAAGTGAGATTTCTAATGCCAATATAGTTAAATACTATATGCCTAAAATATAATCATTAACAAACTATAAGCATAAAATATAATCCTCAGCATTTTAATATTAAGATAATAACCCGGGGAATGGTGTTAGAAAGGGGTCCAATGATGTTGAAAGGGGTCAGGTGTTAAGTGATCACCCCCAAAACTAAGCCCTTAATTAAGGTATCGTAGCTCAACAGCGGGAAATGGGTTAGTTTACTCTGAGGTCTGCTCTTTGGGTAATGTGACATTAATGTTTAACAGGACAGCATGTGACTATGTCAAAACAAAATAGCCCTAAATAGTGTCATCCTGCGGTAAACCCTGAACAGCCACAAACCTAACTTGGGTTTGATTTAAAGCAGGCATGACTGGCTTCAAATAAAAAAACATGTCATCTCTCTGTGTTTTGTGGGCCATTCTAGACCTGTGAAAGAGCAATGGACACTCACGTCTGAACACCTCCAAAGACCTGCAAGACATCTTGCTGCAGATGGTGTATCTGTATATCGTTCTGCAATTCACTTTTGCACAAAGAACATCTGTATGAAGGAATCACGGCACAAACAGAGTCGCTAATTGTATGCAAATATTCATTCAGACACCGATTAATTTTGGAACAAAATGCTTTGGACGATGAGACAAAATTGAGTTATTTGGTCATAACAGAAAGCGCTTTGCATGGGGAAGAAAATCACCGCATTCCAAGAAATTTACCTGCTACCTACTGTCAAATTTGGTGGATATTCCATCATGCTGTGGGCTGTGTGTAGTTCAGGACTGGAGCCCTTGTTTCAGTTGAGAGTCGGATGAATTCAACCCAATTTCAACAAATTCTTCAGGATAAAGTTCAAGCATCAGTCACAAAGTTGATGTTATGCAGGGTTGGATATTCCAAGACAATGACCCAAAACACAGATTTGAAATCTACAAAGGCAGAGGAGAAGAAATGTTCTGGATGCAAAAGTCCCTGACTTGAATATCATCAAAATCTATGGGGTGTTTTGAAGCAGGCTGTTTTCAATGCTCGGCAGCTATCAAATCAACTGAACTGGAGAGATTTTGTATGGAAGAATGGTCAAAATACCTCCATTCAGTCCCGACACTATCAAATGCTATAGGAGGTATCTAGAGGCTGTTATATTTGCAGCAGGAGGCCAACTAAGTTTTGATGTAATATCTCTGTTGGGTGCCCCATTTATGCACCTGTCTAATTTTGTTATGATAATTTGCATATTTTCTGTTAACCCAATAAACAATGTCACTGCTGAAATACTACTGTTTCATAAAGCATATATATTAAAAAAAGTTGCTATTTTGAAAGCTCAGCCAATGATAAACAAAACCAAACAATTAAAATTGTTCCCAAACTTTTCATATGACTGTATATATATATACTCATCCTCAGACTAGGCGTTTAGACAGCAGAAAAAAGTCCAAATTGATTTTTATTATAATTATACAGTACAAAGCAACCCCCCTTTCCACAATACTCATATAAATACACAATAATCAATAAACAAACAATCCTCCACTCCCAGCGCTTGCCACCCTGCCACCCAGCTCACCAACGCCTGGGATCTCCCACATCCTTTATAGTCTGGCCCGGAAGTGCTTCGAACCCCTGCCCATGGACTCCTAGCACTTCTGGGTCAGATGAAATCCTTCTTCAACCTGGGAAACATGTTTTCCTTTGTCCATGTGACTAGGACTCACTTCGGGTTGTATGAAAATACTTGTTGTTCCTCCCCGCAGCTCCATCAGTGGCCCTTTTGGTATCCAGCAGGGCTGTGGAAAAAACTCCATTTCATAATTCCCGTGGTATTTGGGGCACCTCCATACTGCAGGGAGGGGCTCCACCCTGGTGGCCTGGGATATTGGCGGATGACTGGCCAGCCATAGACTACCTATATTATTAATTTAATTTAATTAAAATTATCTATTTTTTGTCTTCCTTAGTTCCTTAACATCTTTTTTTTTGGGTTTTTTAAAATGGTGGCTGTCCCGATCTGGTTTTTTGGAAACTGGAAACCCTGCTTTAACCGTTCTCTTTGTGAGGGATAGATATTTATGAAATAAAAAGCACTTTTTTAAAACCTCCTTTTTACTTTTTTGGCTTTTTGATTTTCTTTTAAAGAGCTGGTTTTCTGATCCTGCTCCATCTTCAAAAATAAATTTCTGGTTTTTTTGGCATGGTTGATCTAAAAGTGATGGCTCAACTTGATTTTTAAATGCACCAATTCTCTTTGCATTTTACCAAACTTTTTGGTACTTTTGCAAAAGGGTTTTTTTTTGCATCCCAAACATGTGCTGTTGCATACGCTTATCCCCATAAAAAAATATTTAGGAATCCGGATTTTTAAATGATCTTTTTTTCCACATCCCCCTTTTTTTGACCACTCTTTTTTCTTGTGTCATTGCACAAAATAAACCCAGGACACAGTTTAACAAGTATTATCTTCCTTTATTAAATTTTGAACAATTTTGTATCTCCCCTTTTTTCTGATCGGTCCCCCCTGCATTTTGAAATTTGATCTCGTCGGGTTTTTGGCTGGGTTAGTTTGCTTTTTGTGAACATTCTAAAATTTTTTTTTTTATATACTGAAATTCTTCTGTTTTTATATATTGTAAATTTTGTTTAATGAAATTTCAATAATTTTATCTGTTGTATATATTTTCCTATTTGTCTGTTGGGGGGGTGTTTTAAATTTAAATTAAACCCCCGGGACCCCATGGAACGTACAGCAGACTCCTGGAAAAAGCGGGATGACGCTTTTGCGGGGGAGACGAAGTCCCCTGACGTTACATGTGCTGACTGTGCCCTTTACTGCTTGTGTTGTAAAAAAAAGCTGGTTTGGCCCTTTTTTGTAGAATAAATGGCAAAATTGGGTAATCTTTTCTGTCTTTTAAATCACCAGCAGCCATTCAAACCACAAATAAAACTGGTGCGTGCCCCGGACCCTTTGACCCAGCTACCCCGTGCCGGGGTAAAACTGTGTTTTTTACCGTGACATCGTGGGATATCAAGTTTTAAAATTTGGATCTTGTTTAAGCTGCTGAGATGGTTTTGGTGTTTTGCATAAAGCCCCCTTTGGTTAATATAAGTTCATGTTGAGTTAGTGACATAAGTTGAAATTTTTAAATTTAAAAACTGTTTTAAATTTTTCTTGCTCACTGTTATTGTAACTGTTTTTTTTCCTGGGGAGAATGGCGGGGCCCCAACATCCTTTAATATTTCTACACAATTTTCCCAGGCGGGGGAAAAGGGTTTGTTAATATCGAGATGGAGGGTTGGTAGGATCCCAGTGTTTAAATGTTTAAATGAACCTTTTGGAATCAGAGGTGAAAATGAAAACCCTGTCCCTGAACCTTAATTCTGACCCCCGTTACAAATGACAACACTGTACAACAATTACGTTTTGTTTTGGGGGGTTGGGGGAACCAGATAGGTGAATCCATAGCCAGCTTTTTTGCTGGCTAATCCCCCCATTCACCCCAAGCCCAGCCTCCCCCCAGCTGAGTCAGCTGGGGGTTTGAACCCCCGGGCCCCCTAAACTTGCCAAAGTGAACTTAGTATTGAGGCTGGATTTTAAGACCCCCCGATGTATTGTGGCGAGGGTGAACAGATACCCCATTCAGGGTGGATTGAGCTGATGGGGTGTACCTGCAAAAAAAGGGCCCTTTCCCAAGTCTTGAACGGGGAGATGAGGTCAAACCCCACCTCCTTGGTAAGGAAAAAAGTATAGTCAAAGTGAGACTGAAAACAGCCCCTCACCGGGTTTCGAACCCCTGAGACAATCTATGCTATTTGGGGGCCGTTACTTTAGTGAGAGCCCTGGTTCATGTCTACCACGGGCCGATTTCTATGCCCCCCAACCAGGTTAAAAAACACAATAGATTACTGGGTCAAGTTGAACACAGCTGCTAAAGTGGCTAATAGGCATTTGGGGGGCGTGGGGGTAGAAAAATTAGAGAATATGGATGCGAAATAGCCATGATGTTTATCAAATTTTTGCCCTGACCGTGGTCTAGCATGTTTTTTCAAGTGTAAGCCTAAAGCAAGTGGTCAATTACAGAGGTACAAGGGCATAGATGAGCATCAGCGAGAATGCGAGAAAAAATCAGGGGGAACATGACCCAAGGTCACATGCTATAAAAATTGGACTCCCGTAACAAGTAAAAATTGTCCCAGAACCGAAGTTCATGTGCTCAGGGAACAAAAGGGGTCACCCCGCCTAACCCAACCTAGCCCAGGTGAGGCGGTCATTTCAGAGCCAAATGCTCTGGGCGTGTGCAAAGTATGCTGGAGAGGGGTGTTGGGGCGCAACAGTAAACCTGTTAATCTACAGCTAGACCACAGGCTTAAACCCCAACATGTTTCCCTCCATGCCAAGTCTGCGGGGGCCCTCCCAAACCCAACGTACACATTGTATGCTGGAGAGGAGATGTCTAACCTGTCTAGAAATAGGGCATCAGTGGAGACTCCCCCCAAACCCGTTATTACAAAAACTTCGCTCATCTGACCCAGGAAACTAAGTTCCTCACACTCAGGAGGGGACAGTGTGAGTAAAAATTTTGAAGCCCTCAACCTTTTTGAAGATGTGCAGTTTTTTATACAAAGTGCCGGGGAATCCCCCCCACCTGGGAGTACTGTTTTTTCAGAACATGATTAGACTTGATAAAGCTGACAGTCTGTTTTTATCCCCAGTGCACAGGTGGGTGATAAAGAATCTCACTACAAGTGTTCCCTCGACACTGACTCTATAGTTTTGAAATTAATAAAAAGAAGCTAAACGGTTGCTAAGAATGCTGGATTGGCACGGAGACTGACAATATCCAGACTGATGTTTTCTCATTGGCTGTGGTGGGGGTTAAATTTAAAGGCCCCCAAGTGCATTTACAATTTTGGATGGAGGTGTTGGATGTGCATTCAGTGTGACTCCTTTTTGTCCCTGGGCAAAAGACCAGCTTATCCTGGGCACAAATTTTAAAAAGCACCTTCAAAAAGGGGTTTTAAAGCAGTCCCCCCAATTCTGGCATTTGTAAAAAAACCGGGAGTCATAAGCACCTGAAATGGGTGCAGTTTCTTAATATGCTGTCTGGCTTTTTGCGGGTGGGGGGGTGAGACTCCCGGATGCTATTGGAACCGCCAGGTTGGTGCAGGCAGTGACTCTTCCCCCCAAAACAAGAACACCTGGTTTAAAATTACCTGAAACCTCCCCTCTTTCTGAGGGCAGTGCCTTTTTGATTAAACCATCAAAGGCACAAACTCAAAAAGAAAAAACATCATTGTATGGGGGGGGGGTTGTGCTCCATGGTGGTGATAAGTGGGTCCCAAAAAGGGTTTTTGAACACCTCTGAAAAACCCTTTTTTAAAAAGGCCCCAACCCCAAAAGGTTCCCAAATGTGTCACCCTGCATTGCTTTTTAAAAGATTTGGATGTGACCATGGACAGACCCCAAACAGGGGGCCCGGCTGGGGTCAGACCCCTTTGATGAAGTGGTCAAAAAGCAAAGGCGACCCTCCTTGTCCCATTTTTCATGATAGCCTACATAAGCGGGGGTTTGGAAGATCTGGATATTATTCCTGTGGGTGTCCCACCCCCAAATCTCAGTTGCTACAGCGGTGAAAAAGTATGAGGATGTTTCCCAAAGTGTAAAAGCTTGACTGTGGGATGGCAAAGGGGCTTTTTTTTACCACATCCATCTGCCCCAAAAATAAAAAAAACCCCTTTCCCAGACTTCCATATGGTTGTCCCACCAGGAGCAAAAATTCATAAAAGCTCCGTCAAGTGCTCACAGGTAAAAGAGTTTTGAGATCACCCCAAAGTCTAACAGTGGTGGGCCCCCCTTTGGTGCTTGTTTGGAAAAAAGAATATTTCCCCAGGATATGTGGGATTATCGCGGGTGAACCGCCCCACAATCGGGGAACACCCCCTTACACCAGTCTGACTGTCTTGCAGCTCTGGGGGGGGCGCCATCTTTGGGGTTTCCACCTCTGGTTTTAAATTGGTAGAGAAACAAAAAAAACCACAGCTTTCCCCACACCTGTGGGGCTGTATGGGGTTTAACAGGCCCCCTGGGGGCCTCTGAAATTTAGCCCTGCAAGTTTCCCTCCCGCCTCATGTGGGTTTTAAATTGGGTGACCAGAACTTCCTGGATGCTCTGTTACTTGGATGATGTGCGGGTTTTATCCCCCAAGGTAAAGCCCTAAAGGGCTGGAGATGGTCTTCAGCAGGCTCTATGCTCATGGACGAAACTCCCCCAAAAAAATGCCAGCTACTCAGAAGAACTGTGGGGGAATATCGTGGATGAAAGTGGTGTCTAAACTTCCCCACAAAAGGTTCAAAGCTATGCTGCTATGACAGGGGTGACCTTATGATGGAGGATACCTTTGGGGGGCCCCTGGGCTTAAAACAGACCCCTAAAAAAGCTGGAGGGCCCGCTTTTGCGGGAGACAAAAAGGCCGGGCGTTACCTTTTTGCTGTCCCCTTTTCTGCTTTCTTTAGAAAAAAGCTGGATCCCTTTTGGGGGGGAATAACCAAAAAGTGGGGGTAATGCTGTTCTTTTTTCCCAAATCCCAGCCAAATTTCTAAAACCACTACCATGGTCACATCTAGGAGATGAAGCCCTTTTCACCCAGGAAGTACTTTTGTTTTGCCCTTCCCACGGGCCCCAGACAGAACTAGACCACCTGTACAATGCCCAGGTTTCCCTTTAAAAGGGAGCAGATATGTTATTAGTGTAAGGGCAAAATTGTGAGCAGCTGCATTTGGGAATTTTTCCCCATTTCCTTTGATAGTTTAAAAAGGAAAATTGGGAATGAATGAAATTTTTTGCTTGAAATTTTCCATTTTTTCAGAATGAAAAAGTGAAAACCAATATCATCAAGGGGGTTTTGGGGTTTTGTAAATCTTCAAATGTTTTTAAAGTGTTATTTTCTTGGGTTTTTAAATGGGGTATGGTGGTGCTGGGGTTTTTTTTGACTGTTTGTGATCACTAATTTTTCCAAAGCTGTTACCCCTAAAGGCAACCCCAAAACGGGGAAAAAGATGGCAACACCTTTCCCTAGATAAAGGGGATGCTATCTAAATGGTGGGGTCTTTTTAAAAAGCAATTTTTAAAACTATGGTGCTTTTATAATCCCAAAATGACAATTTGCCAATTTGGTTTTTGGTCTTAAATTAAAGTTATTTAAAAATTTTGATACTTTTTTTGATTATTATAAACTTTGTTGGGTTTTTACGGGTGAAGGAGGAACTAAGTATTGATTGTAATGCTCAGATTTCTCCATCCCCCAGTTTTTTTTGTTTTAATATGTAAAAAAGGAAAGCGGTTTTTTCCCTTTTTATCTTTTTCCCCTCATTATTAATCGGGTTCTTGTTTTTTTTTTTTCTGAAAGGGGTTTTTGCTCTATGGGGTTTGAGTCCCCGAAAATTTTTTCAATACAACAGTTTTCTATTTACCTTTTTAAGCATCGGACTTTGCACCTACCTCTTTCAATGACTTCTTAAATGTTTTTCCCCTGTTCAGGTGAGTGGTCTTTTTAATGGTATCTCTCAAAAATGAAAATTAGAATGTTACACATGTAATAAGTCAAATTTAAAAATAAAAGAAACAAACAAACATTTTAAATTTCATTTTTTTGACAACATGGTTTTTTTTTTTAGGAACTACAAATAAGAAAAGACAGAATCTAATGAGAACTAAAAATATTAAAAAACGGAAAAAGGAAAGATAAGCATTTATGTTAGTTTGGAAGATAAAAATTTGGGGTTTTAAATTAATGAATAATGGTCATCTATAAAAAAAAGGCAAAGCCCTCACTGACTGACTGACTGACCCCTTTCCTGACTCACTTACTGACTCTCACTAATTCTCCAACTTCCCATGTGGGTAGAAAGCTGAAATTTGGAAAATTTTTCCACAGCTTACTTACAAAGTTAATTTGAAATTCTACTTTGGATTACTTGTTTAAAAAGTTTGACAACATCCCAGGGAACTTTCTTATTTAGGGCCCCATCTTCCCCCGGAAATTTGGTGGCGGCCCCTCCCGGGGCCAAAACCGTTTACTTACTTTTTTCGATGGTAGGGCGCCACTTCCGGTTTGCCATATTAAAATTTTTAACGTCCCAATTTTTCCAAACTTCCGTGTGGTAAAGGCTGACCTCATCTTCCGCGAAAGGGGGGTGGCTTCCTGCGTTTAAAAAACCGATTCGTCTTTTTTGGGTTGGTAGGGCCCCGGGGGGGCCGCCTTTTAAAATTTTAAAAAGCGTCACTAATTCTTCAATTTCCCGTGGGTAGAAGGCAAAATTTTGGGGGCCTTTTAAACAGCTTAATTACACAAGTTAACCCGGGTTTTCAATTTGAAATTCTATGCTTTGGTCATCCCCGGCCCAACAACGTCCGACATATTGAACTTTCTTATTCATGGCCTCATCTTCCACGAAATTTTGGGTTGGGGTTTCCTTGCGTTTCCGAAACCAATGTCATACTTATTTGGTGGTATGATGCCACTTGGGCCCCAATATTAATTTCCCAAAACCGTCACTAATTCTCCAATTTCCCCGTGTGGGTAAGGCTGAAATTTTGGCCCCGATTGGTAGGGAGGCCCTTCGGCCCATATTGAATTTTAAAAGGAAACTGATGCCCTTACTTTTTCGTTGGTGTGACACCACTGTGGGCCAAAATTGAACTTTCAAGTCACTAATTCCCCAACTTCCGTGGGGTAGAAGGCTGAAATTTGGGGGCTCTTTCCCTTACAGCTTACTTAAAAAAAGTTAAGCGGGTTTCTTTTCAAAATTCTTCGTAATGGCCCTGCGGCCCAACAACGTCCGCCATGTTGAACTTTCTTATTTTTTGGTCTTCTCGAAATGTGGGGGGGTTCCCTACAAACCCAAAACCAATGTAGTACTTTTTGGGGTAACCCCACTGAAAAACGCCTTTGAATTTTAAAATCCCCAAATTTTTTCAAACTTCCGTGGGTAAAAGGCTGACCTCATCTTCACGAAATTTGGTAGGTGGTTTTCCCTCCCCAAACCCAAAAACCGATATACGTACTTTTTTGGTTGGTAGGGCGCCACTCTGGCCGCCATTTGGTTTTCCAAGCTCACTAATTCTCCAATTTCCCCGTTTAGGTAGAAGGCTGAAACTTGGCGGGCCCAAATTCCCTTACAGCTTACTTACAAAAGTTAAGCAGGTTTCATTTCAAAATTCTATGCGTAATGGTCATAATGGTCAACAACGCCCCAATGTTAAAACTTTCTTTTTATCCCCATCTTCCGAAATTTGGGGCGGCTTCCTCCCTAACAAAAATGTCGTGCCCGGTGGTATAATGCCATTTTCCCGGCCCCAATATTGAATTTTTCAACATCACTTTGGGCCCATCTTCAAAAATTTGGTCCCCGGGGGTTTCCCCTAGCGCTAATTTAAATCCTACTTCAATTATTCGTCCAAGCCTGCACCTCGGTCACCGTGTGGGGGTGGCGTTTTTCCCCATCCCCTCCCGTTGTTGGCCCCTGCCTATAAAAAACCCCCTGAAAACTCCGGTCTCTACTTTCCCCTTCCCTTGCATCGCCCCTCGTCCCCCTACTGATAACTACAACCTTTTTTTTTTAATCCACAGCTTCCCCCTGTTTATTTTTCATTTATTACGTTATAGTTATTGTGTAGGTATTTTAGACTTTCTTTCCCTTGCTCAGGTACCCCTTTCCTTTTTTCATTTCCCAACCCCCCTTACCATGTCTAGGGGGATCCCTGATCCAAAAAACTGTCATTTAAATGGTTTCCATCTTTTGGGATGGGACCTCCCTTTTCCATTCTCTTTTTACAATTCCCGGTATATCAGGCTCCCCTCTTGATATCCGGAAGGAAAATTGTTTATGTATTGAATAATGGGACAGGTTCAAAAGGGGTGGACTGTGGTTTCAGGGGAAAAATTTTACACAAGGGCCCCTATAAAGTGAAATGGGCCCCTTTACCCATGGTTTGCATGTAAGGGTTTTATGGGTGCCGCTTAGATTGTTGGTTTGCCAAGTTTCCCAAATGGCCAAATAACCCCCTTTGAAACCTAATCCCCCTTAAACATCTTAATTGACGGGTGGCGATTTCATTTGTGGACACTTTGATGTTTTTGAATGTTTTTTCTCTCAAAAAACTGGATGTTTATTTTATTTGATGAAACCCCGGTTTGTCTTCCAAAAGGCCAGATGCCCAAAAGTCACTTCAACACAACAAATCCTGCAAATACTATTCGTAATTCAAAAAAACCGAAATCAAAGATTATGACGGGAACAATCCCAAACTTGAGATTTGAGACAACTTTCTTTCCCTGGCCAACTGTAAGTTACATGCTCAAGTAAACTCAAACGCCAATTTATTACCAAAGGAGGCCCAACTGACAACATGGTATACAAAAAAGATCCTTAACAAATAATTATTGGTATATTTTCCCTCAGTTTAAAAAGGTTTAATTTTTTTCTTAATAAAATTTTTGCAGTATTTGCCACTCGTCCCGGGGTATTGCTAGTATTTTATATTCTTTAGTTTTATTTTAAAGGGTTAAAAAAAATCTTTGTGGGATAATGAAAGGACCACCGGTCATTAGTTAAATTTTAAAAGTCCAAATTCTTACTTTTTTTTTTGTTTTTTTCCAAACCAGGCCCATTAGGGGGCAGCTGATGGACCTGACAAGCAACTTTAAAACATAAACCCAAGGGGCTGGGGGTAACGTGCTAACTGATATCTCTTTATTTTACAGGAAAAAGAGAAAACAGCCCCCGAATTATTTGCCAAATGTCTGGGTCCTTCCTTTCCCCCTTCTCCGGTCCCCAGTGATGGGGTCAACATCCCAGAGCCCTCAACACATTTCCCTAACCCAAATTTCCCCCAGCATAAATTGTTCATCCCACCTGTGTTTTTGTCTGCTTGCATTTTGCAAACCTGACCATACTGCTGAAACAAAGGAAACTACAGTATCGAGGGGGGGGTTCCCCCCCCAATCTTGGTTTTTTGTGTTTACTTCTTACAGAATGGGCCCAAAAAACCCACGAAGGGCCCGTTCTAAAACAAAATTAGTGTAAATCTGGTTAATCCTTGGGTTTATTTGGGAAAACAGGGTTTCCATCCATCCATCCATTTTTTTTAACCCGCTGAATCCCAACGGGGGCACGGGGTCTCTCCATTCAGAAAAAAAAAGTTAAACCAAACTTCCATTTTGGAACGATTAAACCAAATTTATGTTATCCGTGAGGAAAAAGTGAAAACCCCTTTCTAATCCCCTTTTTTCCCAGATTTGGCTCAGGATTTTTGTCATAGAAGGAACTCCCGCTCAATTCCCGGGACAAAATGCTTTTAAACCAACCTGAAGAATAGCAAAATTTAAATTGAGGGGTTTCACAGGTTTAATAATTTAAAAACAAAACACCCAATCACATAATCTAAATCCTGTCCTGGACTACTTGAGAAACGAAAAACTGACAATGTTTTTTTGAATGAACAATCATTTTAAAAAAAACAAATCCGTCAACGATTTCTGTCCAAAAAATGTAACTAAACTCCCAAACAGACCTCAGAATGCCCAGGGATGGGGCTGCATGAATCCCGAGGTTTTGTTTTCGAAAAACATTCTTAAATATAAAATTTTTAGGGGTTAACATTGGGGTTTTTTAAACTGAGATCATGCAAATTACAGATGTTTTTTGCCTTCTTTTTGGTTTTTTTAAAGGCCCCGTTTTATTTAATTTCCCACACATATCAGCAAAAGGGTTGCAAAAATGGGCCAAAATTTAAAAATCGTGTCCCTACAGAAACACCCACTTGTGAGGCAGGAAAAAAAATAACCACCATCAAATGGAAATTCCCGGTAGCAATTGGGTTGGTTATTTAAGAGACATATAGTTCACTTTGGAGGGGGCTAATGATAAAAACTTTTAATGGTTTAATGAAATATTATCCCAAATGCACTATAAAAAATGATTTTTCCCATTAAATTTGAAAACTAATCTAAAAAGTTTCCTTTCTTAAATTTTTCCGAAGGCAACCTTATAAAACACAAGTTGTCATTGGTTTTTTTTTGAAATAGTTGAAAAAAAAGGGTTTTGAAACCCCATTATACAGAACAAAGGGGAAACTGTTGTTTTTTCCCCATTCGATTTCTTGCAGAATATTTTTAAAACCCAAATTTAAACACAACATAAGTGTTAGGAAGTTAATTAAAAAACTCTTTCCTTCTAGAAATAGTTGGGTATCATAAAATGAAATACTGGGGCTATTTACAATTTTAATTGCCAATCTACAGTTAAATAATACAAAAAGAAAAATTATAAAAGGGAAAAAGTTCCCCTTTAAAACTCTTGGGTAAATTTGCCATGAGGGGGCTACATTATTCTGCAAAAAAAGAAGAGATGTTAATACAATATTTAAACAAACTGATCAATGCTCTGCCAGACGGGTGGGGTGGAATTGATAAGATGTCAATCAGAGGGAAAGGGCAAAAAATTTGGAATGGGGGGTTGGGAAAAACACAATTGCCCAAGCAAAAAACAAAACCCAAACTCCTTTGACAAAAAAAATTTTTTGCCGGGGCACTATCTGAGAAAACATTTTTTCTATTTTTTTTGTGTTTTTTTCAAAAATTAAACGATTAGGGAAATGCCGGGGTATTTTTTCCCCTGTCTAAAATGTGATGTCCTCACAGTGCATTTCCTATATGTTTCCTTAGCAATGCAGGGGAGCAACTGAAACCCCAAAAATTTCTCTGCAATGATAAACAAAATGGTGTTGAAAAAAACACAAAATTATTCAAATCCCTTTAAAAAAATTTCAAAATTTAAAAAAAAAATTTCTAAAAAGAATCAGAGTCGATGCGAAAACCTAATATGAAACCGGTAAGTTTCACCCAAAATAAGCGAGGAAAGGAAAAAAAAATTTGAATCTAATTTTAACGTCCCAAATCAAATGATAGGCTCAGGGGAAATTTTAAAAAAAGAGTAGATAAAGACTAATTTTTTTATAACCAGAAAAAGTTGCAAAATAGTAAAAACAAATGCAGCATGAGGATGTCAAGAAGGTCAGATTAGCATGTCGGGAAAAAAACAAAACATCATCTACATGTAGAACCATTTCATTTATAATTGGGCTTAAACAGAAACAGAATGCAAATGGGGACAGCAGGGAAAATAAACCCGGGTATTAAAAAAAAATTTGAAATTTGACAACCCCCTGGCATGTTTTTTGGGTTTGAAAAAGGGTTTGGGAAAAGCTTGACTTGGTAAAAATTTCTGTTTATGAATAAGACTTTAGCACATTGGTCATTCTCTATAACCCTCATCACAACAACTAAATACAAAATCTTCCGAAGATATTTCCGGGTTTATTTAAGTTAAAAAATCTTCATTGTATAGGGAATATACTGATGGAAGACAGACAGAAATGTTTTTTATTTTAACATGACAGGGGGAATAACATGGTCAACAAACAAGCCAAAGCCAGAATCTAAATCAATCCCACCTTTCCATAAAGTGAGAACATTAAACAGAAATCCCGGAGTCAAAAAAAGAAAAACCAAGTGATCAAAAACCAAAAGGGGAAAACAAACAAAAGACTGTCTTAGTAGCTCCAATTCTGGGTTTTATCCACAAACTCAGGAAAAATCTGGGAATGTCCCGGGTGGCGTCAAAACATTGATCCCGTGATGTCACAACCGGGGGACATTATGGAGAATTCAAAAGATTTTCCCTGACAATGGTAATGCTAAAAAACCCCGAAATGGCAGTGCTTTTCAGTATATACTGAACTGGATTAATGTACAATGTAATCTGAAACTAATGTAAAAATCAAAACCTTTGGTCCAAAAATCTAAAATTGATATCGATTAAAAAAATTTTCAAAAAAATTTTTTAATTGGGGGGGGAGGCATTGTCAATTTAAAAAATGGGAGAGATGTCATCTGGTGCTTGGCGAATAAATTTGTTGAACCCGAATAAGTGCATTTATGAATAAACAGGTGAGACAACCCGCTGGAGCTTTACCCAAACAGGGGTATCGAAATTATCAGGATAATTAAGGGCTATTAAAAAACACTCATCTTTCCATGAATCCCATTATTTTTTTCAATTGTCTGATTTTCTTTCATTATTTTTTAAAATTTTTCTTTTTAAATTTTAAAAGGATTCACTCATTTTTGAAAATTTTTTCAATGACAAATTTTCCCCCCTTTTTATTTTCCCGTTTTTCTATTCTTACAGGGATTCTTTTGTTGTGAATACAGGCTCTTACCCTTTAAATGAGGCATCACATTTAAAATCTAACTTAGGTTCTTCTGAGGACAAAAAAAACAAATGTATCCCCCCAAAATTTAAATAGAGACTTTGGCCTATAAAAAATTACAATGGTTTAAAATTTTTTAAAATTACAAGATCTAAAGTACAATCAAAAGGAAGGGAAAATGTCAAACTCCTGGCGGGGAAAAAACAATAACAAAGTTATCTTTTTTTCAAAAATCTATTAAACCCAAAACATCAAAAAACAAAAAATTTAAAACAAATAAACAGACCAGGCCAGCAACATCATGTAATCCAGATATTTAATCATAAAAAAAAAACTGATATTTAGAAATCAAAAAAAATTTTTAAATGAAACACAAAAAACCCTGACACCAAAATGAAAATGATTGATATTTGGAATCATTTGCTTTTCAGGAACCCCCTTTATCTTTTTGGGGCTCTTTTGGGGCTTTCTTTGCCTCAAAGGGATTTTTGTAAAAAAAAATCTTTACATTTATAAAGACTCCCAAAGATGTTCTTTTTCCCTATGTGGTTTTATTGGTTCCTTTTCTAGTTTTGGGATTTGTGAGATTTTTTTGGGGCATGTCCCGGGGTTCTCTTTAATTCATGACACTAAATTTTAAAACAACAAAAATTTTTATAATTTAAAAAATAATAAACATTATAATAAATGTTAATGGGGGGATTATCATAATAAATTAACAAAAAAATCATCAAAAACCGAAAAGAAAAAAAACATCAGTAGCATTTACTAACTTGACAAAAACAAAAGGTTTCCCGTCCTAAAAGCACTTTTGACCTTCTTGGTATTCCCCTGAACAACTTTTTTTTTTTCCCGCCAAGATTAGTTTCCCGGATAATGTTTGGTTTACTCAATTTTTCTGTTGTTTTTTCATTACTGTTTCATACATAATTGGTTTTATGCAATTTTATTAATATTGTTTTGCTCTTAAAAAGTTAATATTGTATGTTTTCTCTTTTATTATTTCTATTATTTTTTCATTATTGTATTCATTTTTTTACTTATTAATTTTGATTTATTGATTAATAATTATGTATTTTGCATTTATGCTATTTACCCATTCCCTTGTTTTTTATGGGGGGATTTACCCCAATAAGGTAAAGGACTTTTTTACTGCTGAGGGGGGCCCCGTTAGGACTGTTCATTGACAGTTTAAAAATTTGTGGTTCATTATTGTAAAGCGTTTGCTATTTTTTTTTTTTAGATTTTCATTTTTTAATTTTTGACCTCTCTTTTTTTTTTATTACAATTTATAATTGCTACAAGTTGCCTTTTTAGCTAAACCACTTTTTCTTTACTTTCACTTTTTCTTGGCTTTCTTTTTTTTTTTTGGCTATATAAAAAACATTTCAAATTAAAAAAATTTTTTTTTGCCCTTTTTTTCTTTCAAGCCAGAGGTTGACAATTTCTTTCTGCTTTTAAAATTATTTTTTAATCATTTTTTTAATTCTTTTTTTTTCGTGGCCTCCTTTTTTTTGGGCCTGTACAGGCCTTATACATTCCTTTTTTGGGGTCAGGCTGCCCCGGTGTGAGTACTGTTTCTGGGCAGATCAATGAAGCCATAATCCCGGGTTTTGGGGCATTTTGTGCTACAACAGTCTTCCTTACCCGGGGTGTCTGAAATAGTCTTGGTGTAAAACTCTTCAAGTCTTTTCCCAACAATCTTTTTCCTTTTTTTTAAAGGGAAAGGCCAAAGAAAAGGGGAGATAGATAATCTTTATTCATCCCAAGGGGTAATTTACATACTCCCCTGCAGCATACTGATACAAAAACAATATTTAATTAAAGAGTAAAAAAAAAACCCGGTAAAAAAAAAATAACTTTAAATAATGTTAAAGTTTTCCCTTTAATTTGGGAAACAAGAAATTGCATAGTGTGGGTGAAAACGATCTCCTCCCGTCTGTCAGTGGAGCAGGACAGTGACGGGATTCTGTCGCTGAAGCCTCCTCTGACTGGAGATAAAAACTGTTTAGTGGATGCAATGGTTCTCCATGATTGACAGGAGCCCTCCGGGGCCAAAACCTCTGCCCGGATGTCGAACTGCCAGCTCCATCCCCACAATAGAGCCCCGCCTTCCTCACCAGTTTGTCCCGGCGTGGGTGTCCTTCTTCTTTATGCTGCCTCCCCCGCACACCACTGCCCTGAAGGTGACCACCACAACCGTCCCGATAGAACATCTGCAGCATCTTATTGCAGATGTTAAAGGATCCACCCTTCTGGAAGTATAGTCGGTCTGTCCTCTCTTGCAAGAGGACGTTTTACAGTCCAGCCCAATTTATCATCCAGCTGCCCCCCAGGTTTTTAAAGGTTCACCTCTGCAAAAGTCCCCTCTGATGATCATGGGGTCCTGGGGGGGGGTCCCCCAAAACCCACCACCAGTTCCTTGTTTGCGGTGTTCGGGGTTTTGGTTTGAGTCACACCATTTAACAAAGCCCTTTTATTAGGTTCCATATCCTCCCCCAAAGTGCAATTTTGGGCCGGGAGAACCAGTTGTGGAATGGGTTTTAGGCTGAACAGGCCCGGGAGAAAGTAAGTTCCTTCGGCGCCCTTGTTGTGCCCCAAATGTCGGGCCCGTTCCCAGCCCACTACTGAGGTCTGTCTGTAAGATAACCCACAATCCATCCCACCAGGTATAAATCACCCCATCTCTGTGCTTGTCCCAAGGAGCGGGGTTGATGGTGTTGTAGGGCAGAAACCCCAAAACAAAATTTATACACCCTGCCTCTGTCTAAATGGGGAGGGATCAGTGTACATAAGATGATGGATCCTCCCCCCACCTTCCCCCTGGTATACAACGAGAGGGGAGGTGACCTTTGGCCCGGGTTTTAAAGCAGGCTCCCAGGGTTTTAAAATCATACGCAGAGAAAGGGGAAAGTCATTCAGCTCACTAGGACGTGATTTTTGGGACTGGGGTGATAAAGGGTGTTTTTAAAGCCCGGGGCCTCCCTTTTTCCAGGCTCAGGTTGGGGATCGGAGGACTCCCAGTCCCGCCAAGGCCTCAGCAGTTGTGGACTCCATCTGGGCCTGTGCTTTCCTTGGGGTTCTCCCCCAGTTTTTGTTACCGGGGGCTGATGTGGGTGGGGAAAGTCTCTCCCAGCTGGATCGCGGGCGATGGGTAGAGGGGGGCAGACCCGAGGGAGTGGTTAATGGCAAACGTGTTAAAAAATTATTATTTGGTTTGGTTTAATATAAAACTAAATTAATATTTTTTTCTTAACCAAAAATTTAGGGGATAGGAAGCCAGAATGATGTGACTATTCAGGAGTCAGGCGGAACCATCCCTGAATAGTATAGTGTTTACAGAGTGCACTCAAGTCAGTCTTATACAGGCGCAGTTCTACATTACAGACTAGTGGGGGAAACGGGGAAAGAAAAAATCACGTAGTAAGAGGGGGGAATAAATGGTTTAAACATAGGGTTATAGGTCACTAGTTACATAAAGTACTTTTAACAGGAGGTCGCCTTTTTAGGAAATTTTAAAAATTTTCATGAACCTGAGGTTTCTTTTTTTGTACTGCAATGGATGCAGTCAGATTCAAAACCAAACCCGGTCTCAAAATTTTTGTGTTTTGGTTTCTACGGCCCCGGGGAACAAATGAGTGAAACATGCCGGGTTTTGGGGCCCCATCCCCTTTTAAATTAACTGTAACTTTGAAGGAAAAAAATCAATGTTTTTATGGATTAACATTTCAAGACCATTAAAATAAAAAAAAAAAAAAATATAAAAAAGTTTTTTGCTTGTCATTGGTCCATAACTTCAAAAAATGTGTAATGGTAACCCCCCCCAGCAGTACACCTCCAAGACCTTGGGCCCGGAAAATTACTGAGGAATTTTATAACAGCCCGATCTAACAAATACAATTTTTCCCCCCAAAATTTGGGGTTAAACATAGGCACAAAGCGATATGTAAAATTAAACAATTATATTAAATGAAAATACAAAAATAAAAATTTCACACACAAAAAAAAATAAGGGTTTTTATATATATACGTTCCTCGTATATCCGCCATTTTTGGGGGTTTTTTTATCACGGTTTTAAATGTAAGACATCTAAATATATATCACGGATTTTTTTTGGTTCCCGCTTTTTGGACAATGGGTCTTTTTTAATTTAGGTTAAGCTTCCCCGTTTTATTCCCCGGATTTTTTACAAGGGACACTATTGGCGGGTGGCTTTGAAGCCCCAATCAGAGCATGTATTACATATTAACTAAAACCCTCAATGCTAAAAATTCCTTCGGGGGGCGCTTTGTTTTTTGGGGGTTTTCCGTTCTCTCTCCCGGGCGGGGGGGGTGTGAGAAAGGGGGGGCTGTTTAACAGGGTGTTTCCCTAGAAAAAGGGTTCTCCTGCCGTTTTTATGGGGGTGTTCGTATCAAAAAGACGTAATGATTTTTGATTGTTTGCTTTTCTTAGCGCCCCCCCTTTGAAGATAAGATATGTTTTGATTCTTTAATTGTGAAAAGAACTCCATCTCTGTCTTGAATGAAGCACATTTTAAAACGTTTGACTAAAGTGTGTTATTTCTGTCGAGGGTTTAAAAATTTTAAAAGGGGGGAGTTTATTGGTAAAAAACCCCAAAAACTTTGGTTTTTCATGAAATTTTTTTTCCGGCAGAGTCGGGGAACATTAACCGAAAAAACAGGTTGATGTGTGTATATATATTATATATATATATATATTATATATATTATATATTTTATATATATATATATATATATATTTTGATATATATATATATTATATTTATGTATATATATATATATATGTATATATATATATATATTGTATATATATTATATATATATATATATTATATAATTTTGTATATATATATATTTTATTAATATATTATATTATTATTATTTATATTATAATTTGCAGTAGGGGCAGAATCCCTGAACCCTCAGGACCACCCCAAAACCCCTGGAAAAATTCCCCTAATTATATTTATTATAATAATGTGCCCCAAGCCCCCCTCCACCCACTATATTATAATCAAAAACAATTAAAAAATTAAAATCAAATCCTCCCCCCAGACGGCCCCTCCCCCCCCCAGCTCAGCTCAGTGTCGGGGGTTTCCCCAGATCCTTCCTCCGGGCCCGAAGTCTTTCTGCCCAAAGTTCCACAAGCCCCTTTTTCCCTTTCCCCGGGTGGGTAAACAGACTTTTTCCCACCCGTCGCCTTCCTGTGACAAATTTTCGGGTCAGGGGCCCAAATGGTCCATTGGCCTCGCCGACCCCAGTGGCCCCAAGGTACCCGGGGCTTTATAAAACACATAGCCCCAGAGGCCCTGCTTTGGGGCCCAAAACCTGGGGAGGCCCCTTAGGGCCGGGGGTGGGGGCCGGAAAAATGCCGAACCCAAATTTTTCCCCCTTAGCGAACAACCGGGGGGCCCCCCCCATCCCCGGTCCCCTCCAGGAGGGGGGGTCACCCCGGACGGCTGTTTTTTTAAACCCCCCCCCAACCTTGGGGAGGGTGTACTTCCATTCCCTGTCCCCCGGGAAAATTCCACTGTCCTGGTTGCCACAGTTTGCACCCCCGGGCGCCCCCGGGTTTGTTCTTTTCCCAGAGCTGAAACATTGGGGAATTTGCGCCCCATTTTCCCCCCTGGGAGGGTTTTAAGCTGCCCCCCGGGGATTTTTTTTCCCATCTTGTCAGGAGACCCCCCCTTTTTTGGGGGATCCCCCTTTTATTTGGGGGTTTGGGATAAGTTGGGGACTCTCCCATAAAGGGGCCCCCTTTTTTGGTTGTCCCCATTGATTTGTTTTTTTTGGGCGGTGTCACGGCCGCCGCCCAGGTAACAGCACTTTCAGCTGTCTGCAGCGGTGTTTCCCCACGCCCCCTTCATCCGCCCCACTCTTGTGGGCACACTGTGCTTTGACACCGCTACTTATTAACCGCCGGTTCGACTGTCCCTTTATACTGTCATAGGGGCCGGACTCATGTATTCCCCATGACAGGCTGGACCCTTTCCCCACCCCTGTAGATAATCCCATACCCTTTTTGGGTTTTTTGCCGGCCCCCTACTCTTCCATTGATTTTTAATGTTTTTAAATGTCTGAAATAAAAGAAAAGGGCCGGAATTTCAGACCCCGAAATTATTTTATCATTTAATTGCCGGGTTTTTACTTCCACTTTTCCTTTTCCTACCGCCGGGGGTTTAACCCGCCCCCAGGGCTGGGGCTGGGTTTTGCAAAGGCTTTTTGGGATTTGGATTTTTTTGGGGGCCCGGGTGGCGCGAGGGCCGACTGCGATCCGCTTTTCTATTTTTTTGGCGGTCGTCAGTCCGCCCTCATTACTTTTTAAAACAGCTGGGGTGCTTCCGCCTCCCCTTCCCCTTTAGGGGGGCTCATTCAATTTAGGAACGCTGACCCCACCTCCTCCTGCCACCTTTCCCCTTTCCCCTAATCGCGGGGGAAATCACCCCCCTCGCAAAAAGGGACCTTTATGGTCATATGATCGATCATCCTTCGGTGTTCCCAGCCTGCTTGGATAGGCCTGACTCTCTTTGTCAATGGGGCCCCCTGTACCTAGATGGGCTAGCCTCTTGCATCGCGCCATCTTGCCTAGGTGGAAAATACATTCCGCCGCCCAAACGGAGACCCCCCCAAAATATGAATAATAAATCCCCGAGCGGGCCCGCACCACCTCAACCTGACTACGGTTTTCCAGTTCATAGGTAGTCTTTTTTTGTCCGGGGTCCAGCAGCATCCCGCGCCGGCCCTGCTTTCTTTAATCATTGCCCGGTCTTCCCCGCTTTCCCCTCAGGTTGTCCGATCGCGGGATCATCTAGGGGCTGTTCCTTTGGGGGATCCACATTCTTCCTCCCCGATTTTTCCCAGGCTCGGGTCAACAGGCTTAATGCAGCTCTTTGTGGGGGTAGCTTTTTACCTTTTGGCTTTGGGGGACCTTCTTAGGGTCGCTCGCAAAAAAATTTGTTTTAAAACGGTCCCCTGCCAACGGGGGGGCCAGAAATCCGCCAACGCCAGTGCCTTAGGGGGAGTAGTGCCCCCCGAACCCCCAAACCCGCCAAACACCTGGTAAAAAGGCCCTTTTTATTTATTATAATAATTTCACCAAGCATCCCCTCCACTTTTTTCACAATCACAAAATAATAAATCAGTAATAATCAAACCCCATCCCAGACGTGCCTCCTACCACCCAGCTCATCAGTGTCTGGGGGGTTCCCAACCTTTATTCCTCCTGACCGGGAAAACTTTCTGCCCAACAGTTCCACAAGTCCTTATTCCCTTTCCGGTAGGGTAAAATTTTTTCACCCCGGGAAACCCGCCCCCTTCCGGGGCGAACTTCCGGTCATGGGGAAATGGTCCCTTGCCCCCCCAGCGATCCCAGTGGCCCCCGGATCCCCGGGGGCTGTGTAAAAAACATAGTCCATGAGGCCCTGGAATTGGGCCCGTATGCTCCCCGGGGGCCCTCCCGCGGCCAGGGGTGAGGGGGGAGTAAAAAGCCGGAATCCCCCACAAAAAAAATATATATATATATATATATATATATATATATATATATATATATAAAAATTTTTCCCCCCACCAAAAAAAACACCAAAAACAAAATAAACCCCCCCTTTTCCCCGTAACATATAACAAACCAAAACATGATAAAAGGATAAAAAAGCCAATGATCATAATTTGATATAAACTGTCCCGAATACAGATGACTGTTAAAGATAGGTGATGTGTTTGAATTTCCGGGAAAAAAAAATGGGGCAAAACCCCCGTGAATTTAGCGGGGGTGGAAGGGGGTTAACCCCAGGGTCTCTGGCGGGTTGAATCAATGTAAATCCGCGAATGAAAAAAAAACAGGATCCCGCGTGATGGGAAAAGGGAGGAGGGGGAGGTGGTGGTGGGGTTTGGGGGAGGTGTTGTTAAGTGAATTGTGTTCCCGCTTTTTCCTTTTCTCTGTTCCTCCTTTTTTTTATAGTGATGAGTGGTTTACGGATTAATTGTGAACAGGTGTTTTCCATCTTGGGGGTGCATTCTCCTCCCTCATCCGCCCCTGATTTACGGGGGCCTTCACTGACACACATGATAAACACAAAGGGACAATGGAAACAAAAACCCTAGCAAAACTTAAACATAATTCTATTAGCCCCGCCAAAAATGAACAATTATTTTGGTCTTTTTTTTATATTATAATAATCAGTGTTACTTTATCATATCAAGAGCCTTTTACAGAAGCCAATTTTTTTGGGAAGAGATTAGAGAGAAAAGATTGAACGGGGGCAGTTTTCAGGGGGATTTTTGTAATGGGTTACCCGTTTAGCCGGATGAATTGTTGATGATTTGGGGTGATCCTGGTCTGCCGGTTTTGCTTGCTGGGGGGTTGTCTGAAACATCCTAATCCCCAAATCAGCCCGGCATTTTTTATGTAAAAAAGGATTAGCTCACGTTAATCCGGTCGTGGGGGAATTTCCCCGTCGGCTTCCGTCATGAATGGACCAATTTATACTTTTGCAAAAACAAAGAATTTCATATAGAGCGTTTTTGGGGGACGGAAGATCCTTTATTGTCCCGGGGGAAATTTTTTTCAAAAATACCGCTTTTGCGGGGGGAATTTTTTAATTTAAAGATATATTAGCCCTTAAATTCAAGTCAAACCGTGGGTTTGGGGTCTCACAACCCCAGACAGTATGCATTGCTTTGAGGTTTTTGCAAGCGCACATTTTTTTATATACTGTAGGTGATGAGTAAAATCTATCTAAAAGTGCAGTTTGCCAGGCAATTGAAAGTCGGTTTGGCTTGAAATATTTCCTTCGGTTTCATAGTGTTTCCTGGACATCTGCGGGGCAGACACAAAGAAGCGTTCATGCTATTGCAGGTACACAAAAAACACCCACAGTTCCATACAGAACCTCCAATCAGCCTAAATTCTCATTACCCAGGTTTTCCAAATGTGACTGGCGCTAAGGATTGTACCAGATCCAATAATAGACACAGTTTCATCAAATATTTGACCTTCGTCAATATCTGTGGTCAGCACGGTTCTGGGGATATGCCATTCCCTGCAACTGACCCAACAAAAAAAAAAGGCTATATGGAACATACCTATGGTACACATTGAGGAAAAATATATGCAATGACCATCCTTACCTGAAATGAAGTGACCACTGCATCCTGTCACTGGTTCTGAGGAGGAGCTTCCCGAATGCCTCAGAAACAGGGATGGCTTTTTGCTGGAGAGCCAACTCTGCTGCAGGGTTAGGTCGGGACCGCGGGGACTCTCCACCTTTTTTTTGTTTCTGCCTTTTATAGCTTAGAATTAATGTTTTTTATATTATATATGATTCTTTATGTCAATAATTTTTAAATAGTTAAAACCAATATATACCAGTTTGAAGTATATTCTTGTACTTACTTTAACCGTTCCCATGTTCCCCTAGGCTCACTTGATCTGGAATTATGAATATTAAATAATTAATCTGACACATAGGTGAAATGCTGTATTCTGTAAGTAGCCTATTAGCTTAATTTGGGCGGGAACTTTTTGAGCCTTTTCTGGTTTGGGCCTTTTGCAGTGTTACCCTTTGCATATTAAATCTTGAAATTCTTCATATCCTTCCCCTTTTCTCCGCTTGTGTGAAAAAAATGCCTGCTTTTTTGTCGTTTTATTACAGCCTACAAAGACTTGCTGATCATGTTTTCTAGACTCAATATATATGGGTTTTTTAATCACGCTGGCGCTCGAATCATCTCGGATGGTTACATCCAGCCAAACAATCTACTACTGGGACGCTTGAAAAATCGACTTATCTGGATGAGTTTCACTGGCATTAACTTATCCAAGATGAGGCATCTGATCTCGGATGATTTAAGCCCACAAGAAAATACCCCGCAGTTCTCCTGATTCTGTTTACTTACAGTTCCTGTTTCAGATAAAATCTCAGCTCAGACACGAAACATTTCATCTAGTGCATGTGATGAATTTGCCTTTTCACATCCATAGTCCAACTTGTTTCATTTCTGGGGGTTTTTATTAACCAACTTGTTTATTAATTTTATTGTTGTTCTGATTTGCCATTTTGTCTTTTATTTTTAGAATAGTTACAACAATATGACAATCTTTTTAAAGTGCTGCCATATTGTACACATTTTGCCTTGGACCATCTTTTTTTTGTTTTAAAAAATGGCAGAACACAACTTCAGTCATTCAAGTTTTGGATCAAAGACAAATCAACCAATGCCAATTATTAGAGTGAGTTAGAGGATAATAATACATTTAGAGCGGGGTCTCAAACTCCAGTCCTGGGTGGCTGCAGTGCCTTTCAGGTTTTCATTCTAACCCTGAATTAATTTCAATTGACCTTTTTTTTAAGATTTGTTCCCGGGAAATTTTTTCATCATCCTCCTCTGAATTGCTTCCATTTCTTTTCCCTTTAAAAAGAAATGAAATGTAAAGTGAGTGAGCCAACAGAAGGCCAACTAAGTCAGGCCTCAAACTCCAAAACCCTTTTCACTCCAGTTTCTTAATTAGGCACCCATTCTTGTTGTTAATTAAACCTGTATCTTTAATTCCTGGCTTTTTGTTTCTCTCATTGTGCAACAGCAGACATTTCCAAAATTGCGATTTTTCTTTTCTTTTTTAACAGCACTGTTAAAATGTTTTAGGACCTGAGCAAATTAACATTCCTGAAACATCCACCCTTTTATTTCAGATATTGTATGATGGTCAAGTTTTTGGTCATGTTTTAGTTCATTTTGTATCTCATTGTTGTTTGTTTCTAATTAAGGAAAAGAAACAATTAAGGGTTTGATTCTTCAAGAGGAAGTCAATTCAACTTAATTCATAAGACATTAATTAGCTGCAAAAATAGGTCACTAAGTAAGAAAAGGTTTAGAAAGAAAACATGCAGCCACTGCAGCTCTCTAGGGCGGAATTTGAGATCCCTGATTTTGAGATAGACTTTGTTTATATATTGAGAAAAAGATTTTGGTTTTTGGCAGTTGGGCCCCAATGGTTTCATTTTTCC
>NW_024383428.1:0-27373 GCF_016835505.1 Polypterus senegalus
GCAGAAAGGAAGATTTACAACTCTACCATCGCTGATGTCACATCCGGGTTTTGTTCTCCTAAACCGCTACTTCTAGCTTACAGTCATTACAACCAGCACCAACGCCATCTTGGGTCTGAAGAAGACTCACGTCTAGATTTTTGCTCAATTTCCTTTCTTGTTTTTTGGCCTTTACAATAAATGAGGATCACAATGGTGTCCAAACTATTCGTATCTGTCTTTTCTATTATTACAGTAAACTAAGAAAAATATCATCTGCTTCCTATCATTTGTTTGATTTTAGACTTTTTAATCCAAGCAGAACTTCTTTTTCCTCAATAATTGAATACCGAAAATTTTATTTTTTACTCCTTGTTCATCCATTGCATAGCTCTTTTTAATTTATTCTAAATTCTTCTAAATTTCAGGACGTTATTTTCTAGCATTGTATGTAACACATACAATATAAATGTTTATCCCAATTTTTGCATCACTTAGCAGTAACAGGTTTTTGGACACAAACTCAGTCAACATCTAAATGTTTTTGACATTTTCAGTGTGACAACTGTCTGATGAACCTCATGGATTAATAACAGTAATGAGTGGTCTGGAGAGAAGACACACCACTCTATTCGCTTCTTCAAATAAAAGAACAACTTTCTGAAACTGATAATTGGCATGCCACTCACAACGATAACAAACAGGCAAGTGTAAAGTAAAATATCTTTTTATTTCAGGAACAACAATCTGTCAGCAATGCTCTACATATAAAATTCTCTCAGTAGCTAAAGACAGATGCTTAAATGACTGAATATGGATTAGCTAATTAACTAAAAGTTGGAGCCATGACTTCAATAACTCGGATTCTACTTGGATCCCAGATGCAATCTTCTTCTAAGCCACTGGGCACCATTCCACAGTCAGGTGGCACCCAGGCTGTATCGTATCCTTTGGAGTGCCATAACTTCTGCCATTGATGCCCCTGCCTGTCAATCTTTACAACTTTTCCCACATTCACATTGAGCTTGAGGACAACCCGTTGACTCGGATCAACGCCTATTGGATATCTGCTGGCCTTCTGAATGTCACGGCTAACATAGACTCCCTTTCCCAGCATGCCATCTTCAGAAGGTCGGAAGCCATTCTTTCTGATGAGTTGTGCATTTCTTCTTGTTGTTCCATGGAACATCACATAGACATTGTTGTCTTCAGGTTTAGTTGAATGCTGGAGATTCGTAGGAATGTAAACTTTGGAATCAAACTCTGTCCAAATGTCAGTGGTTTCAAAGTGTGAAGGAGTGTAATCTGAAAAAAGAAATAAGAGCAAAGGAAGGTAAATGGTGAGGGAGGATATTTACACATACCGAGATTATCAATATTCTGTCTCTAGCCATGCCACATGATTTGATTTATGGATGTTTAAATCTATTTGCCAAGCTGTATTTCTGCCCTTGGAAAAGACACCCATGATGCTGGAAGACTTGAAATCAATGGATCAAAGGAAATCGCCTCACAGACTTTATAATGCCCAGGAGGAGATGGAGAGCCAGTCGGCCTGGCATGTCTCTGACTGCGTCTCACTTTGACTGTTATAACTGACTGTGGAGCTGCCAGCATTTGCTTTTATCTGGGAATGCCTCATTTTGTTACCAACTAGTAATAGTTCAAAATTACTGTCAGTCAGTTTCAAACTACTTTGTTTTCTGTCTGCTTAAACAAATCTGTGGCTTTCTGTGTACTCATTATGTAATGGTTGTAATTGTGTTTTAGCAGAGAACCTATACCAGCACTTTGCTCCCACTCTCATGAAGAGCACAATCTAAAAAAAAAACTGAATTAAATGGAATTTTAATCTTCTACCATTAGTCAGATGCTATAGAAGTGTGAAATCATGGCTTGCAAAATGATGGAACAGCAATTTAATGAATGATGCCCATCATTTACCTTTTCCTCTCACAATATCTGAATTCCCTTGCACATTGGTCCAGACAGTAATTTACTTAATATATTCACCTTTGAATTATGATATCTGTATTATAGGTTGTTATTGGATCAAATGTTTCAACCTCACTAGTAGTCATAATATTTGCAGTTTATACTGAATGCTTCCATTGCACTGCTATATTTATTATTTTCTAAGCATTCCAAAAGCAGCCCTACTTCCCAATGAATGAATCCTATTTATTGATGTCAGAACAAGTAGGATGTGAGGTGTTTGATTTGATTCTGAAACAGGGTTACTGAAACTTGATATTTATTGACATTTCAAAGAAAACTGTTTAAGAAGTTAGCAGTTTGTTATATGTATATCTCTTCAATATTACCTTTCAGATCTACAGTATTAGGGTATCTGATACTAAACTAATTTTCTATTAGTGGAAATTTAATATACAAAAAAGACAAATACTAAAATATATTGAAATATCTAGATACTATAAAATGTATTGTATAGTATATTTTAAAAGTAGAATATACAGTATATTTCAAAGTATGTTGTAATATATATGCTATACGATATTCCTACTTTTCAAAAATTCTTTATATTGAGAAATATATTTTAGTATTTTTGCAATATACAAACACCGCAATAATTTACATTATTTTAAAAATATTCATAGTGGTAGCAATATATTATATTATATAAAAAAATTCAAATATATTTAAAATTTTCATATTTCATTTTTGTAACATTTTCTCTCTAACACTGTCTTATGTTTCACCCATCAGGGCTCCAGACAGAAAAAATTGAGCCATTGGCTCCTAAACCCAAAATATTTAGGAGCCAAATGTTTTTTTTGGGAGCCATAATCTCTACCGCATGCCAAATGTGAAATAAACAAATAATATTTACTTGTATTGTTTATTTGTTTCTTCGGTCTACTTCACGCTGCCTTTCCTTTCTCCTATCTGAGCTATTTGACCTGCCTACTAGTGTCCTCTGCAAGGTCTTATAGATAATAACAGAAGAATAAACATTATAAACAATCATTTCTGAAATAATCATTTCGCAATGAGTGTACAAATATAAAGAAATTAATTACTCTTCAAGTTCAATGTCACTAACCATTACAATGTCAGCATCATTAGGCCAGCCAGTATACTTTGGTCTGCACTTTTTTTTGCTGGCTGACAACCAGCGCTTTACACTGGGCTCTGGGTCAAAAGTTCAAGTGTAGGGCCCTCTGTACTGATCCTTACTAAGTCTTCCAGCGTTTCTACACTTAGGGAGTTGCGCACTTTTGATTTTAGTCTGTTTTGTGCTGAAAATCCTCACTCGCACTGAGCTGCAGATATCGGAAGCACCAGCATTATTTCGACTAAGTGAAGCAGATTTTTAAAATCTGTACAGAACGGCTCCTTGCTCAGCATCACTGTCCATAGGACACTGTAAGTCTTATCCATAAACTGACCCTTCCTAATATTTTCAACATTAGCCATTCCTTCTGCACAGCTATGACATCACAACCATTGTTTGATGAGAGCCCCCTGTACCATTTAACAAGTGTGTCTATCTCAATGTACTCTGGTCATGATTCATGACAAAACACTGAAAATGACTTGATGATTTCTGATCCTTTTGAATGTCCATGCTGTGTAACACGACATCATGTTTGCAAACCTGATCTCCAATTCTTTAACAGTAATGTCAACTGGTTTTTCAATTGCAGCCTTTAGATCACTTCTGAATGTGGCCTGATTTTGGGGGCCTTTCAATCTAACATTTTGGAAGGTTATGACTGTGTGGCTACTTGCAACCCTCTCACTCCTGCTTGTTGATGGCCCTTCCTGTTGCACTGAACCTTCAGGCTGATAACCTATGTGCTGTAAGAATTCCTGCAGCTTCCCTTCTCTCAAATTAGCTCTCCATCAATTTTTCTTCAATCCTTTAATTGTGACCACACAGTCCACAATTGCAGCAACTGCCTGAGGAAGTATATGAGAAATTATTTGAAGTGTAAGTCTCAGCTTTGAGACATCTGAAAAAAGGTCATGTAAAAAGTGACAAAAGGCAACGAGAGACAGTCTTTCCATTTGCTGAACAATGTGTTTGGCTCTTCCCTTCATGTCTATATTTTTGGACATGACTGCAAGGTGCTCCATATGATGATGCACAGCAGTGTACTGCCCCTGACCCATTGCATAGTTTGAATGGAGAAAAACTGAGAGTGCCCGATAAATGTGTGGCAACCAGTGCTGAGTTTTTACTGCTGATGGGTTTCGTACTGTACATCCTAACTCTGCTCCTATAGCCTTCAGCTCCCGCTTGCTTTTGGGACTGACATGATACGTTTTGCTCACTAGTTGAAGAAGGTCAGAAACTTTTTCAATCATTGGCACTGACCTTTGTGTGTTTAACATTGCCAGTTCCAGCCAATGGGGTAGACAGTGGAAAGACAGAGCATGTTCACCTATCTCTTTTCTGAAAAGTGCCCCTAATCCCCCTGTTGCACCCATGTTCACGCTTGCATCATCTGCTCCAAAAGCACTCATTTTATGTACCCACCAATTTGGGTTGGTTGGGTTAGCATTCTGAAGCAGTGATTTAATGGTGTTTTGAATCCCTTCTGCATGACCATAATCAATCCCAGCCAAACCTACTAGATGAGTCTTAGGTGTTCCATCAGATACATACCTACAGTATGTGATGACATTGTCTTTCCCTGAGACATCTGTTCCACAATCAGTTATAACAGAGATGTAGTTTATCTTTAAAGCTTCTTCCAGCACATTACTTTTTAGTTCATCTGCAATGCAACCTACAAACTCTGCACATGCTGTATCATTATCATATGCTTTTGACACATCCATGCCATTCTTCTTCATCAGCAGAATTTGAGATTTATACTTTGTGAACAGTATTTCTTCCAGGGCAATCATATATGCTGCATTGAATTTTATTTTAAATTCTTTCATCTCATTTTCTGTCACTTTCACACAAGCACGTTGCTCTGCCTTTGCTATGGGGGTGTCACGAGGAGCAGACCTAGCGATCACACAGTCTCTGGCATTCTTGTATTTCTTACTCTCACCATGCTTTTTCAGTTTCCTTTTTAAAATGGCTCATACCACAAATGAATTCTGTTTTACCAGCAATTTCAAGCCGCTTTAAATGGTCATCCAGGCGTCGGAGCCGCGGGCACAGAAGACTTTGCTAACGGGACGGAGTTGTCATCCTTTAATAACTGTACATTTCCGGGCACCGGTGGCTGTACCGCAGCTAACCCACTGACTGAATTATCTTTGGTTCGTTCAGAAGTAGACAAGGCAGGATTTGGACGAGTGGGCATTGAGAAAAAGTCAGACATTTTTCGTTTGGCCATTTTGCGTGTTGCATGGAAAGTTAGGACGGAATTCGAGGAGTAATCGTGGCCCGATTCTCTTCTATTTCAGATCCCTATCCGCAGCAATTAGCGAGGTCACGTTTGAAGCAGAGTGGGCGTGTCAAATGATGCCTCTCTTTCACTTTAATCACGTGATAGTGTAATAGGAAAGGTAGACGTGGGCAGAGAGTGTTCGCACATAATTAAAAGCCGTTTCTGCTACTTTAAATTTAAAACTTTTCTTAGATTGAGAGAGAGTGACGCCACCGGCGACTGGAATGAAAAAACTAGTCGCAAAATAGAAAGTCAAGACCATTTTAGTCGCCATCTGGAGCCCTGTCATGGACCATGGACAACCACTGGCCTTCTTGAGCATGCCTTTATCTCTTTCTCTGCCTTTAGTGCATGCACATACCGAAACATTTTAGACTTTCAAATGGATTACCATGAAAATCTCAATCAGACCTTAGATAAGTCCCCATCTTTCATCTCACCAGAACCCTGGCCTTAATTAGTGATTAGATGTATCAGTAAGTAGGTAAATGTCAGAGATTTCTCTTGTTGGGTTATAGATTAAAAAAAGTGAAATACATACATCTACCTAACCATGCTACATTATTTGTTTTACCCAGATATTTAATTATTTGTATTAAATAGGTTTACAACCATTGACAGGGCGGCACGGTGGCGCAGTGGTAGCGCTGCTGCCTCGCAGTTAGGAGACCTCCCTGCGTGGAGTTTGCATGTTCTCCCCGTGTCTGCGTGGGTTTCCTCCGGGCGCTCCGGTTTCCTCCCACAATCCAAAGACATGCAGGTTAGGTGGATTGGCGATTCTAAATTGGCCCTAGTGTGTGCTTGGTGTGTGGGTGTGTTTGTGTGTGTCCTGCGGTGGGTTGGCACCCTGCCCAGGATTGGTTCCTGTGTTGGCTGGGATTGGCTCCGGCAGACCCCCGTGACCCTGTATTCGGATTCAGCGGGTTAGAAAATGGATGGATGGACAACCATTGACAATCCAAACATGTTATTCCATTACACAAGCATCCGGACACTATCCCAGTAGCATCAGGTACAAAACAGAAAAAAAAAACCTGGACAAGATGCCATTCCATCATAGGATATACACATACACATACAGATGCAAATGTTCAGGTATACTACCCACTCATATCTGAATAGTAACTTGAAGTTCATTTCCAGAATTTAGAAAATAAGGGGAAAACTAAAGCAAAATCAATGGGCAAACAGTGCAAAGACATATACTGAGGTAGAATTTGAACTAATACCACTGGAGCTGTTAGGCAGAATTTGTGCCAACATCCACCAGTCAATCAGACTTAATGTTAAAAAGCATAATTCACAGCCAACTTCATTACAAGGTGACATAGAATAAAAATGAGAATACGGTTACAATGCAAAGTTATTTCTAGTAATTATTGTTTTTTTATATTCCAGTGAAATTAGGAATATATAAAGGTATAAAGGTAAGGTATGTGCTTTTAGAGTGGCAGTAGTATAAACTCAGTTAGTATAAGTTCATTTTCTTGCATGAAGAGTAGTCTTTTAGAAAAATGAAACAGGGTCATTCAATAATTTATCTACCTCAGTAGGAACGAAAAGCGTTTTCATGTTATGTTGTTTTTTATTTCAATATAGTAGCCTGATAGCTCCATACACTTCATCCACTTTTCCTGTAACTACTTTAAGTCCTTTGAATAAAGATCTTCTGTTTTGATCTTCAGGACAGCTGCCTTGATGTCTTCATCACTTGAAAACTGCTGTCCACAGAGAGATTTCTTCTGAACTCGGAACAGGAAATAATCTGAGGGAGCCAGGTCACGACTGCAGAGTGGATGGTTCAGCTTCTGGAACCCACATTCTCGGATGGCAGCCTGTGATTGACATGACATGTGAACCAGCACCTTGTCATGGAGAAACCCAGTTGATTCGCACGAGGACTCTCCTGACCTCCTGTCTTGCACTCACACTGAGCCACAACTGTGCGTCAGTAACCTTGATACCTGTCACAATATGCACAGTGTTGTTTCAACATGAAATACTACTTTCTTTCATACTCGGGCAGATAAATTACTGAACACCCATTTTATTAGAAATGACTGGTAGTCGCATCCCATAAATTTGCGTTGTCTCTACAAATAATATATAGAATATGAATTAATGCATGATGGAAAACAAATTATGGAATACCATTTGTGCCTAATTGAAATGAACAAAATGGTAATTATGAAATAAATAAATAACTTGATACAGTTCACAATATATTGTGCATTTTGTAGCCACAATGAAAGCTGCAGTTTCTGCCACAGGTGAGGCTGTTTCAATGTTAGTCCTGCTAATTAGTGTACCCTTATCAGAATGGCTGATTGCACAACACAGCTGTCCACAAACGTCAATGTCATCTAAAAGGACTGACCTGTGCTCTGATGCCCAAAATAATTTGTATTTTAAACAGTCGTTAATGAGCTTGCCAATTCTGTTATTCACAAATTACAACAGTCAATTGTGACGTTGATGTTTGAGAAGGAGACAAGTGGAGATTTTTGTAGACAAAATATGAAGCAGCACCACATATTAGTTGTGAGTTGTTCGTGGTGGATCGTGGAAGAAGAGCATGACAATGTCTTGATGAGTCTATAGTTCTGTGTATGAAGAGTAACAATTTAACATTTGTTGAAATCTACAGTATTTGTAACATGTTTTTATTTGTGTTAACGTGTTCTTTTTGAATTAATTTTAAAATAAAAGCTTGGATCCATCATACTAATTCCCTTACTAATTTTAAATATTTTAAAGGGTTTAGCACCTTCAATATTTTGTCATAACTAATACCTCACAGCATGAAGACCAAAATTAGACACAGTGTTCCGCATTGAGCTTCACTTGTGTATTATATGCCTTAAGAGTGACCTCAGTTTAACTTGTACTCTGCACATTGGACTAAATAATCCAACATCCTATTAGACTTCTGTACACTGTCTGGACTCCTAGTTTCTTCTGTTAAGGTGTATTTTTGAGTTGAATGTCCTATAGTACAGTATATTTAAATGTAACATTTCTATTTTGCAGGTATATTACTGTACATTTAGTTAAATTACATTTTATTTACCACATGTTTACTGAAAGCCTGAATTCTGTCCTGTTCCCTTTATAACGATTTGGCTAATTCTAGATTACCAGCATTATAACTACTTTAGCATCATGTGCATACTTAACCAGCTTGTTATTTATATTTTTATAATTTGTATATATCATAAAATGCAGTGGCCCCAGCACTGATCCTCAAAAGATTTTTAACATCAATTACTTGTGGCTTGGTCCTCCACCTCCATCCTAGTCAGACCCTTTTCCTTCAAGTCTTTGTTTACTTTATCCATCCACCTAAGGTTCAGCCTCCTACACTTTCTACTTCCGTTGCTCTTTGCCTACATTTTCATTGTCTCTCCTCATCATATGTCCATACAAATTCAACCTACTTTCCCGTACTTTCTTAGACACCTCTCCTAGTTTTGTTGTATCTTACATCTTATTCTAACAATCTTTGTATCTCCACAGATCCATCTCAGCAATAACCTTTTGTTATTCCTGTGTCTTGGATTTCTACTTTTTAAAGTTTGGTCTTGTTAAACACTATCTGAATTTCACACTATAAAATATTGCATGCTCTCTGTTTGAGAGCTTCCGTAGTTTCCTCCAGGAATTTCTCCACTGCACAGTGATTTTTGAAAAATACATTACAAGAGCTTATGTGCATATTCACTAACCTACTTAAGCACAGTCAAAAACGCAGGGCTCATTTAATAACTCTTACACTCTAGTCCATAGGGTGGCTCTGTTGTCTAATGCCTTTTCTCTTTCCCATCTAAAGAAGGGATAAATGAAAATGCTCCCATCTCAGATGCCATTTCAGGATTTCACTCTCCTAAAGCCACCCTTTCTGGATTACCAATGTCACAACCATCACCAATGCCACCTTGGGGCAGTTTGAAGATTACTCGTGTCTAGAGTCTTGCACAATTTTCTGTCTTGTGTTTTGGTCATTGCAGTATACGAGGATCACTACAGTGCCCCAACTCTTCTTATGTGTCTTTTGTATTATTACAGCAAACCAACATTAAATATTATTTGGTCGGTATGATTTGTCTGATTTTTGACTTTTCAATCTTAGCTTCTTTTTCACTCTTTGTCCATGCACTGCATAGTTCTTTGCAATTTCTTAATTCTTCTAAATCTCAGGATGATCACAGCATTGTATGTAAAACATACAATATAAACATGTATTCCAGTTTACCTGTTTCAGATTTTGTTGCATCACTTGGCAGTAAAAGAGATATTAGACACAAACTGAGTCATTATATAATATAATTGAAACTTTTCAATGTTACAAATGTCTAATGACCCTGATGGATTAATAACAGCATTGAGAGGTCATGAGAGAAGACCCGCCACTCTAATCACTTCCTCAAAAATAAAGAACAACATTCTGAAACAGATAATTGGCATGCTACTTACTATAATAGGAAACAGGCACTGAAAATGGAGCCATGACTTCAATAACTAGGATTCTACTTGGATCCCAGATGCAATCTTCTTCTAAGCCACTGGGCACCATTCCACAGTCAGGTGGCACCCAGGCTGTATCGTATCCTTTGGAGTGCCATAACTTCTGCCATTGATGCCCCTGCCTGTCAATCTTTACAACTTTTCCCACATTCACATTGAGCTTGAGGACAACCCGTTGACTCGGATCAACTTCTATTGGATATCTGCTGGCCTTCTGAATGTCACGGCTAACATACACTCCCTTTCCCAGCATGCCATCTTCAGAAGGTCGGAAGCCATTCTTTCTGATGAGTTGTGCATTTCCCCTTGTTGTTCCATGGAACATCACATAGACATTGTTGTCTTCAGGTTTAGTTGAATGCTGGAGATTCGTAGGAATGTAAATATCGGAAAAAACTTTGCCCAAATGTCAGTGGCCATGCTGGTTCAAAAGTGTGAAGGAGTGTAATCTGAAAAGTGAAATAAAAGTAAAGAAAGGTAAATGGTGAGGGAGGATATTTACACATACCGAGATTATCAATATTCTGTCTCTAGCCATGCCACATGATTAATTTATGGGTGTTTAAATATTTTGCCAAGCTGTATTGCTGCCCTTGGCAAAGACACACATGATGCTGGAAGACTTGAAATCAATGGATCAAAGGAAATCCCTTCACAGACTTTACTGTGTAATGCCCAGGTCGGCCAGGCAGGACTCTGACTGTGTCTCACTTTGACTGTTATAACTGACTGTGAGGTTGCCAGCATTTGCTTTTATCTAGAGATGCCTCTGACTGGAGTTTTGATTTTCTTTTTGTTACCAACTGAACATAGCTCAACAGTTAATTATTGGATAGATGTTGTTGTGGTCCATTTATGTCAATCAGTTTTAAAGTACTTTGTTTTCTGTCTGCTTAAACAAATCTGTGGCTTTATGTTATGTTTTTTGTTTGTGTTTTAAGGGAGAACTTGCACCAGAGATTTGCTTCCACACTCACGAAGAGCTCAATCTAAAAATAAACTGAATTAAATAAAATTTTAGTTTTCTACCATTAGGCAGATGCTATAGATGTTTTTAATCATGGCCTGCAAAATGATGGAACAGCAATCTGATGAATGATTAACATCATTTACCTCTTCCTCTCACAATATCTGAATTTCCTTGCACATTGGTCCAGATTTACCTAATCTATTCATCTTTTGAATTATGGATCTGTATTACAGGTTGTTATTGGATCAAATGTTTCAACCTCACTATCAGATTTATATGTTCACATAGTACTCATAATATTTGCACTATATACTGCATGCTTCCATTGCACTTCCATATTTATTGTGGAAATTAGGTTTTCTTATTATTTTCTTGGTTGTTGACTATCAGCACATTAATTACATTGTCCTGTGTTTAGTTTGTGTATACTCAAGGCCAGAAGAGTACATAGAGTAAGATTTTCAATGTGTAGTGCAACTGACTGTTTACTGTACCAAGTTTTATACTTATATCAAAGCATCAGTGGAAGCAACCTAGTTTTCATGGAGTTAACCCATTAAAGGATCTAAAACAGTGACCTCAAGTTTTGGAAATGATTTCAGTAGGGAAGGAATTGATACAAGCACCTAATGAAGGCAGTGCAGATATACTGTTACACCTGCAGCTAAGAGTGACAGAACCTTTCCTGGATTATGAAAGATTTGCTTAAATCATTATATTGGTTGTGTAATTTTTCCACCCTACTATGCCATCACTCTTGTCCATTTATAAGTGAAGACAGTCATTTAGTATATCAATAGAAGCCACTCACACAAAAAGTATTTGTTATCTCTAATAAAGCCCAGACTGTTGAGAACAAAACGAAGAATTTATAAGCAAAGTAACTTTAATAAACGTGCTTAACTTTATTGCCAGGTCTGTGACATTTGACCCATCCTTGCTGTTTTGCGTTAAAAATTATCTGCTGCTCTTAATGTATAACAGTAAGACATTCACCACCTTTCTTTTACACACCATTTCTCTCCTTTCCTTGTAATTCTCCCAAAAATATGCGGACATATCTTGCAATATAATGTAAAATATATGTATTTCAAATATATCGTTCAAACATATATTTTTAATATAATAGTTAAAATGTAAAAAACATGTTTCTCCCTTAATATATTGTGACAAACGTGTTTGTAAATGCGCTGACTATAAGACATTCAGTATAATGTGCTCAGTTCTATGTTCTGTGATCATGTTTGGCTTTTGTTTTTACCTGGAGAATAATAAACACGTTTCCCATCAAGGCTGTATGTAGGGGTGGCTAAGCCATCCAGATATTTCTGCCCCCCAAAAACTATGATGCAGACTGCTGATCATGCTGCTGGAAATTCCAATGGTGAGACGCAGCCCACTCTTCAATCACTCTGTTCAAAACACCAGTGCTGTTCTGTGATCGCGATGCTAGTGGCACCAGCAGCCTAAGCATTCAGACAGAGGCCCTGCTTCCCAATGAATCCAGTTTTTTGATGTCTTAACAAGTTGGATGTAAGGTTTTTGATTCGATTCTGAAACAGGAGTACTGAAAGCATGATGTTTAGTTTAGTTTTAAAAGTTAGCAATGTGTGAAATGTACAAGATATCTCTTCAATATTAGTTTCCAGACATATCTTTAATTTTAGGGTATCTGTTAGTAAACAAATTTTCTATTAGTGGAAAGTTAATATACAGTCAGTCAGTCATCTTCAAACCTGCTATATCCTAACACAGGGTCACGGGGGTCTGCTGGAGCCAATCCCAGCCAGCACAGGGCACAAGGCAGGAACAAATCCCGGACAGGGTGCCAACCCACCACAGGGCGCAGCACACACACACCCCAAGCACACACTAGGTATAATTTAGGATTGCCAATGCACCTAACCTGTATGTCTTTGGATTGTGGGAGGAAACCGGAGCACCCATAGGAAACCCACACAGACACAGGGAGAACAAGTAAACTCCATGCAGGGAGAACCTGGGAAGTGAACCTAGGTCTCCTTACTGCGAGGCAGCAGCGCCACCACTGTGACACCTAGTTAATATACAAAAAAGACAAATTGAAATATCTATGATATTCCTAGTTTTAAAAATATATTGAGAAAAATATTTTTATATTTTTGTAAAATATACTCAAAAACTGTCATAACTTACCTGTTTTATAGTATAATTCAGTAAACTGCAAGATCTTGTAGTATATTTATTCTTTAAGTATATTTTAACATATTTTAAAATACATTCATAGTGGTAGTAATATATTTTCTAAAAATATATATATATTAAATGTTTTTAATTTTTGTAATGTTTTCTGTGTAACACTGTCATATGTTTCCCCCGTGGTCAGGCACTGGCCTTCTTCAGCATGACTTTCTCTCTCTGCCTTTGGTTCATGCACATACTGAAATACTTTAGATTTACAAATGGATTATGATGGAAATCTCAATCAGACCTTAGAGAAAATCCCATCTCTCACCAGAAACCTGGCTTTTATCAGTGATTGATCAGTGACAAGGTCAGGGATTTCTCTTGTTGAGGTTGTAGGTTCAAAATTTAACTCTATCCTGCCATGTTACATTAATAGTTTTACCTAGATATTCTAACCCTTCATTTTAGATAGGTATACAACCATCAACATTCTGAAAATATTTTTCAATTACACAGGCATCTGGAACCTATCCCAGTAGCACCAGTTACAACACAGGAACAAGCCCTGGACTGGATGCCATTCCATCATAGGATACACACACACACACACAAACATAAATGCATATGTTAAGTTATACCACTCACTCAAATCTAAACAGTAACCTGAAGGGCACTTCCCGAAACTAGAAAACTAGGGGAAAATTGAAGCAAATAGTGCAAAGATATTAACTGATGTAGAATGCCTCTTAAGAGCTGTAAGAGAGCACATATATCACCACACAAGTATCTATCAGACTTAATGTTAAAAAGCATAATTCTCAGGAGCTCCATCACAAGACAATGTAATGTACAATGAAAATGAGCATACAGTTACAATACAAATTTATTTCTATTCATGATGTAGGTAAGCATAACTGCTGAGTCTTAGCAAGCAGAGCGATGTAAAGCAGCATACATTTGAAAGAAGAGTGGCTTACCTTTAGGCGTGCAATCAGCTGAGGTGTGCCTAAGGTGTGAAGGATGGCCTTTTTATTGTGTCAAATTTGAGTTTCGAAATGAGACATGGGTATGGAGTTTCATTTACTGAAAAATGGAAATTAAAACCTATAAAAACACCTGAGGCAAGAAATATCAATGGGAAATGTGCCAGCACCATTCTTTTTTTGTCTAGGATTACCAGTCTTTCATCCTTCCATTTTGTATGTCTTCATTTTCATTTAACGAGTCAGAGCCAACCTAAGCCTACACAAGATGAGGCATAAGGAAGTAAGCAATACTGGATGAGATGCCAGTTCTTATCTGGGGCCCCTCAAGCAGTTTAAAATAATTTAGGAATCTGAAAATCTGCAAAAATATAAACCAAAAGAATGTGATTTGTAAACATTTAGGGTTAAGGATGGTGCTGCATGCACACCTCAGTTAGATGGCTGCATATACAGTGGTACCTCTGGTCACGACCATAATTCATTCCAAAACTCTGGATGCGACCCAATTTGGTCACGACCCGAATGTCATTGCTCCATAAGATTGTATGTAAGTACAATTAATCCGTTCCAGACCGTACAAACTGTATGTAAATATGTTTTTTTAAAGTTTTTTAAGCACAAAAATAGTTAATTATATCATAGACTGCACAGTGTAATAGTAAACTAAATAGTAAAACATTGAATAACACTGAGAAAACCTTGAACAGAAAAAACTAACATTGTAAGAGTTTGCGCTAGACCCTTACAAACCGATCGCTGTAAACACTTTTTTTACGAGTTTTTAGCACAGGGAAAAAAAAAAATTAAATGCCAGTCCTCTTGCGAAACTTTTCAAACCATCCTGTACTGGCTTTAAATTCCTCACCTTCACCACTCAAAGAAGGATTTATTTTCAGCAAATTGCCATGAATCTTCCTGGCTTCCTTACATCGCCTCGCTTACGCTATCCCCTGCAAGTTGGTTATCGTTCTACCACACTAGCAACAGTTTTTCCACCTCTTCCAGCACTTGAGGCCTCTGCTTGGTTAACATTGTAACTTCTTTTGCAACATCAGCTGCTTTGTTAGGCCCTGTATACACAAACAAAAGAAAATAGGAAACGGAGAATGGGAAATCATTGGTGCGTACGAACCAGAAGGTAAACTGGTCACCAGTGTTTTTGTTCGCCACCAGAGCATGTGGTGGTGAACAGATGCAAAATTTTGGCAAACTTTTTGATCGTAACCTGATTTGTATGTGTTCGGATACGTTCGTGACCAGAGGTTCCACTGTATTGGATTCAACAAGTGATCTTACTGGTGTAAAATCAACTTTTATTATATCCTGATATTAATTTCTTAAGTAAAGCAAAACTATTTGATTTTTTTATAGCTTCACTATGGGGGTTAGGAACTATGAGTACAAAAATGGCTTTTGTGGTCAGCTAGCCTGGTTTCACTAGAATTACAACTTTGTGGGAGGAAGTTAGTTAGTCCGAACCTTTAGAAGGGTTTAACTACTTAATAAGAAAGCGTTGTGTGTTTCACCAAATTTTAAAAATCTAGCAGCTTTCATGTTTTGAAGGTGGGAAAAAAAGGCTTCATTCTGCTTTTAAAGGATGTGGTTCATAGTGCAACATGACAGGCTGTACTGACATATCAAGTCAAGTGAAGTGGCTTTATTTTCATTCCATCCAAGCACAGGATTGTATCATACAGTAGGCATGTTCTGGGTCTTGTTCCAATGGGCTATGCTTAGAACACCTCTTCTAGTTGTCACTCAGGACTCATCTTCACTAAATGTAACCAAACAAAAACAAAAAATATTGCAATATACTTGAAAGATATGTGGACATATCTTACAATATAATGTGAAATACTGTATATATAGTTTAAATATACAGTTAGGTCCATAAATATTTGGACAGAGGCAACTTTTTTCTAATTTTGGTTCTGTACATCACCATAATGAATTTTAAATGAAACAACTCAGATGCAGTTGAATTGCAGACTTTCGGCTTTAATTCAGTGGGTTGAACAAAAAGATTACATTAAAATGTGAGGCAACTAAAGCATTTTTTAACACAATCTCTTCATTTCAGTGGCTCAAAATTAATTGGACAAATTAAATAACTGGAAATAAAATGTTAATTTCTAATACTTGGTTGAAAACCCTTTGCTGGCAATGACAGCCTGAAGTCTTGAACTCCTGGACATCACCAAATGCCGGGTTTCCACCTTTTTAATGCTCTGCCAGGCCTTTAATGCAGCGGCTTTACTTTCAGTTGCTGTTTGCTTGTGGGCCTTTCTGTCCGAAGTTTAGTCTTCAACAAGTGACATTTATGCTCAGTTGGGTTAAGATCAGGTGACTGACTTGGCCATTCAAGAAGTTTCCACTTCTTTGCTTTAATAAACTCCTGGGTTGGTTTGGCTGTATGTTTTGGGTCATTGTCCATCTGTATCCTGAAACGCCGCCCAATCAATTTGACTGCATTTAGCTGGATTTGAGCAGACAGTTTGTCTCTGAACACCTCAGAATTCATTCTGCAGCTTCTGTCCTGTGTCACATCATCAAGAAACACTAGTGTCCCAGTGCCACTGGCAGCCATGCGCGGCCAAGCCATCACACTGCCTCCACTGTGTTTTACAGATGATGTGGTATGCTTTGGATAATGAGCTGTTCCACGCCTTCTCCATACTTTTTTCTTGCCATCATTCTGGTAGAGGTTGATCTTGGTGTCATCTGTCCAAAGAATGTTTTTCCAGAACTGTGCTGGCTTTTTTAGATGTTTTTTTAGCAAAGTCCAATCTAGCCTTTCTATTCTTGAGGCTTATGAGTGGCTTGCACCTTGCAGTGCATCCTCTGTATTTACTTTAATGCAATCTTCTCTTTATGGTAGACTTGGATATCGATACGCCTGATCCCTGGAGACTGTTGTTCACTTGCTTGGCTGTTGTGAACGGGTTTCTCTTCACCATGGAAATGATTCTGCGATCATCCACCACTGTTGTGTTCTGTGGACGTCCAGGTATTTTTGCGTTGCTGAGTTCACCAGTGCTTGCTTTCTTTCTCAGGATGTACCAAGCTGTAGATTTTACCACTCATAATATTGTAGCAATTTCTCGGATGGGTTTTTTCTGTTTTCACAGCTTAAGGATGGCTTCTTTCACCTGCATGGAGAGCTCCTTTGACCGCATGTTGTCTGTTCACAGCAAAATCTTCCACATGCAAGCACTACACCTCAAATCAACTCCAGGCCTTTTATCTGCTTAATTGATAAGACATAACGACAGACTTGCCCACACCTGCCCATGAAATAGCCTTTGATTCAATTGTCCAATTGCTTTTGAGCCCCTGAATGAAGGGATTGTGTTAAAAAAAATGCTTTAGTTGCCTCACATTTTTATGCAGTCGTTTTGTTCACCCCACTGAATTAAGGCTGAAAGTCTGCACTTCAACTGCATCTGAGTTGTTTCATTTAAAATTCATTGTAATGTACAGAACCAAAATTAGAAAAAAGTTGTCTCTGTCCAAATATTTATTGACTTAACTGTAAATTTTAAAGATTATATCTGAAATATAATGAAACATACATTTCCCAAGGTGTATTGTGACAAACATATTTCCACTTACAATGTATATAAGACATACAATATACTGTGTGCCCAGTCGTAATGTTCCTAAAAGATCATTCATAACTTACCTTTTATTCCAGAAAAATCTAAACTCAGGCTTTCCAATGAATCCAATTGAACTGCAGTAACACACAAGAAGTTGTTTATGTAAGTTGGTGCCCATATGTGGGCAGCAGTATATTCTATGTTCCATGTTCACTGTAAACTTGATGTTTTCTACATTTGAAGAAAATATGTTTAAAAAGTTACAATGCTAGCAATGTGTATTTCTTGACAATTTTTTTAACCAAATCTTAGGTTGTCTATTTCTTTACCAATTTTCATTCCTTACCTAATTTTAAATATGTATTTCTTCAATATTAGTCACTAGAAATGAATAAATCTGTGGTCATGCTAGAAATTTAAACTGTAAATACAAATAGAATATTAGAGGGCCTGTTCTTAAGTAAAAGTAATTCTCTCTTAGTGGAAAGTTAATATACTGTAGAAAAATTACACATATACAGGGGTGTACAAAAGTAGGTCTAAGGTTATGAGTTTGCTGGAATAATCATAACCTGCTTGTCTTTTTCCATATGAACAACTTTAGACCTACATGCAGCACTAATTAGATGATGAGATATTTGGCTAGTTAAGAGCCCATTTCCAGGTATATTCCGAGTTTTTGTGTTGCTCATCAACCGTGATCCTTAGGTCGTCCGTCTTACCCATCCATCTTGTCTGAGTTATCAACTAAGTGATGCATGCTCTCCTTGTGTCCAGATGCAGCAAACGCTGGATGCCATGGCTAAGAGATTGTAATCATTACAAGATTCTGTCCCTTGAATGCCTTATTATGTATTTATTTCTTTGCCTAATCTGCTACTGTGTTGCAAAATATTAGGTTATTCAAACAGAAAAATACTTTAAAATTAGAAGTCCCACGCAAATTCCTGGGAAGGTAGCACCTGCCACTCCTCCAGGCAATGCATCCAGCCACGCCCTGGAGAGGTCCCTCTTTCCTGGAGGGACGGGAGGTTGGACAAGGAAATTCAATGGGGAGGGGAGAGTGCATTCTGCTGATGCCCCGTCCATCCCCTTGCCCTAGCCCTCCTCGATAATGATCCTTCCACAGGTTCACCTACAGAAACCTTGTTATGACTTTTACTTCCTCTAGATATTCAAGTTCAATCGTCTTCTTAGCAGTCCACCAGAGGCCATGAGCAACCAAGGCTGGGTCAATCCAAGAAGCTCACTAAACCATCCATCGGTAGTAGCGATAGGTGGTGTGTACAAAGGGCAGGGAGTTAATCAGTGTGAGCTTATGGAAATTCCTCGTTCATGGGAAACAATTTCAAAGCCCTGGTACCCATCACATATAGGCTTCAATGACTTACCCACACATCCCTGCAAGGTAGACACACGTTGATCCATTTCTATGTGGCACGTGTGCAGCCCTGGACATCTAAGGGCATCACAGACCTGTTATTGCTCAATCTCATGTGGCTGAAAGCCACTTGTCCTGCTAAGAAGTTGGATGCGGACCATTCGGGGTGGCGTAAATATTTCACAGGAGGAAGTCTCAATTGTTATTGGAATTAACCAAACAAATCACTCCACCAACTAAGAACAGCGATGCACAACTTCCCACAGGATCGAGAAAGAGCTATCAGTCTGTCAATCCTCTCCATGTCCAGGCCGGGTGAGGTTTCCTGTGTTGAATCAAATTAAGCCACAGGCTCCCCTCCTGGTGGTGCCTTTCTTTCAATTTCTTTAAGTTTCAGCTTTGCAACTACACTGCACGATTTTTACATGACTCCTTGCCTGGTTTTTACATGATCCCCTGCCCACATCTGATCATGATCCATTTTGATTGATCAGAGTGTGCTTTGGAAGAGGTTTATTGAACAAAATATATGTGTTTGCGATTTAATGAGCATATGACTGCATGACTTGAGATGTGAATTATGCGACACAAGCAACATGAGATTTTTTCAAGGATGTTTTGATATTGTTTGCTGTTGTAACACTGGGCACCACAGATATATCAGGCATTTTTGTCTCTCCATTCAGATGAAAACATTAGATTACATTTTTTTCTCAGCCATTACTACAACGAAAATGGGGTACAAATACATTTAAAAACTGTCATTTTTGAATGGATTGTTTCTTTAACACAGACAAAATGTGTGATCAAGAAGGAAAATGGCATATCTGAACAAAAGCACATGTAGACACAGTAGACACAGACACGTGTAGGCAGCAGTAAGACAATGTTAAACATTAGAACAAATCTATTCATAATAGACCATTCAACCCTCTTCAATATTATTTGCCTACTTTTTCCGAAATTATATTAAATCAAGTTTTGAAGGCACTCTGAGTCCAACCATCTGTCACACTACGAACTTATCACATGAGCCTATAGCTCTCTGTATGAAGAACATTTTAACGCTTGTATAAAATCTATCTGTAACACATTTTCATCTGTGTCACCATGTTCTTCTTGAACTCATTTTAAACTAAAAGCTTGGATCCACCATACAAATCCTAATATTAAGTATTTTCATAGGGTTCAGCTCGTTCAGTCTTTTATCATAACTCACACCTTACAGTATAGAGACCAAAAATGCACACAATGTTCCACATGGAGCTTTACTAGTGTATTATATGACTTAAAAGAGTGACTTCACCTTAGGCAGTACTACACACATTGGGTGAACTAATCCAATATCCTATTAGCCTTCTGTTTACTGTCTGATATCCTAGATCCTGCTCGTAAGATGTAATCTATCTATCTATCTATCTATCTATCTATCTATCTATCTATCTATCTATCTATCTATCTACTTTCGAGTTGAATCTCCTATAGTACAGTATATTCAAATCTAACATTTCTGTTTTGCATTTGTATTAGTGTACATTAAGTTACATTAAATTTTATTTACATCATGTTTGCCACGACCCTGTATTCTGTCCAGTTCCCACTGTAATGATTTAACTGATTCAACATTACCTGCATTATACCTAGTTTAGTATCATGTGCAAACTTAACCAGCTTGTTATTTGGATTTTTGTAAATATAATGTATATATATATATCACAAACAACAGTTGCCCCAGCACTAATAACCAAGAAACTTTTAACATCAACTTCTTCGCTCTTCTTCTTCTTCTTCTGGTTCCTCTTCATCTGTTCTCACCTCTGGGTTTGATCAATGTACCCGACCAACCTTCTCAAAACAGTCTGGTCCTGCACCTCCTCCTCATTCAAGCCCTTTTCCTTCAAATCTTTTTTTTCATTAAACATCTGCCTCTGCATTGGCCTCCCACTCTTTCTCTTACCCGAACTTCCATTTCTATCAATCTTTTGGCCACATATTCATTGTCATTCATTCCTCACCGTATGTACCTAACACTTCAACCTACTTTTCTGTATTTTCTTATTTATGTCTCATACTTTTGTTACAATAATACAATACAATACAGTTTATTTTTGTATAGCCCAAAATCACATAGGAAGTGCCGCAATGGGCTTTAACAGGCCCTGACTCTTGACAGCCCCCCAGCCTTGACTCTCTGAGAAGACAAGGAAAAACTCCCAATAAAAACCTTGTAGGGAAAATGGAAGAAACCTCGGGAAAGGCAGTTCAAAGAGAGACCCCTTTCCAGGTAGGTTGGGCGTGCAGTGGGTGTCAAAGGTAGGGGGTCAATATAATACAATACACAGAACAGAACAATTCCTTAATACAGCATAATAATAAGAATTTTAGAAGTACGGTTTAACAGTAGATGATATGACATAATTAGGTTTGTTGCACCTCAGATTATCTTATTTAATTGTATCTCCACAGATCCATCACCATCATAACTCTTTCTTATTCCTCTGCCTTGAATTTCTACTTCTTTAAGTTTGATCCTGTCAAACACTATCTGAAATTCACAATATCAAATATTGTATGCTCTCAGGTTGAGAGCTTCTATTGCTTCCTCAAGGAATTCCAGTATTTTAGAGAAATGTGATCTCCCAGTGATCATTGACAAATAAATGACAAGGGCTTAATTGTATACTCACTAACATAAATACAGTAAGCACACTAGGATAAATAATATGTGGTCCTATGATTTGTTTGATTTTAGACTTTTTCATCCAAGCAGAACTTCTCCTTTCATTTATGTTAATCAGTTTCAAGTGACATTGTTTTTCTGTCTGTTTAAACTAATCTGTGGCTTTTTGTGTATTCATTATATAAAGGTTTTATTTGTATTTTACCTGAGAACTCCCCAGTGTTCTGCACCAACACTCATGAAGAGTACAATCTAAAAATAAACTGAAATGAATGGAATTTTCAATCTTCTACCATCAGGCAGACAGTCGAGGAATGTAACATCATGGCCTGCAAGACGATGGAACAGCACTTGGACTGGTGAATGATTCCCATTCTTTATCTCTTCCCTGGCAATCTCTGAATTTTCTTGCACATTGGTCCAGAAAGTAATTTACTTGTTCTGTTCACCTTTTGAATGATGTTTTTTCAACCTCACAATTAGATTTATATGTTCATGTAGTACTCATATCATTTGCATTATATATGCATCCAAAGCACTGTTTATTGTGGAAATGAGTTTTTCTTATCATTTTCTAACTGTCTATTGAATATTAGCACTTTAATTGTTCCATTTGTGTATACTGTTTGCCAGAAGGGCACGTGAAAATAAGATTTTCAGTGTACAGTGCAACTGACTGTTTACTGTGCATATGACAATAAACTCCCAACTTTGCTCAACTCAATGTACAATAACATGGAGTACTAAACTTACACTTTAGGGTAAAGAACAGTAATAATTTACTTTGACTATAAGTTTGGGTTTGAAGACAGTTTCTTCTCTTACAGTCTTTACTAATTTTGATCTCTGAAGTGTTATACTTATCACATCTCATGGTGAATCTCTGTACTGTGGAATTTTGTACATGGTGGAGAATTGGTCTAAACTTCTTATTTAAGATGCTATTTTAATGGACAGATTTCAACTGATTCAATCAGACAAAGTGGAATAAAAGAATGAACAATGATGTAAAAGTGAGCATATAACAAGTAAAACTAAAATGTGCAATCCAGATATTGAAATACTGTCTGTCAGAACTCATTGTTACTCCCTGTGGAGATAAGTTTAATCATCCTAATAATTTTTTATAATATTCCTAACTCTGTAAACAGGAACTCTATCAAAAGAAATGATTCGCTCTGTTACCAACACTCTAATAATGATTCATTGCAACCCTGTATTGCGGTGACTTCAACCAGAGATATTTAATGATAACAAACTTCCATCAATGTGTCAAGTTACATTTATGGACACAACAAACCAGGGCCTCTGTTTTGACAATTTAGACCAATTCTATCCTGCCTTTCTTAAGTAAAATTACACATGTCTGGCATCAACCATTAATCTGAGTAAATATTAAAATGCATAATTCTCAGTGAACTTTGTCACAAAACTTACAATGTAAATGTCTTTCTGATTTTATTATTTGTCCTCGTGTGATGGGGTCACAATTGTTTGGTCATCATTTAGGCAAGGATGATTACTGAATCTGAACTCACACAAAAAAGGTTTTGTGTTTGGGGACAGAAAAGCTCACTAAATACAATTTATCTCATATCTGGGTAGAAATGAGAAAACGCTTCAAGGTGGCTTTATGTTTTGTCTTTTTTACCCTTGTATAGTTGAACACAAGGTTTAGTTAGTTGAATTTAAATTTCTCATTTCTCAGTTCTTATCATTTTTTCATTCATGTGAGATCAGAAAAGTCTCACAGGTATAACATAGAATGCATAATAATAAGCTGATAGAACGGCAGTTCTAAACAAGTGAACAAGTAGACCCTTGAGGAGTGCAGAGAGTGGCAGCGTGCCTGCTGTGTCAATGGCGGCCCTGTTATCGCCTAGTTTTAAGTTTGAAATGAAATTCAGATTGGGTGTGTCTTTTACTAGAAAACAGAAGTTAGTAATTTGTGAGTTCATTTACATCTGTTTTATTTATAAATATTAGCCTTCTGTTTACTGTCTGGAATCTAGATCCTGCTGATAAGGTGTATTTTGAGTTGAATATCCTATAGTACAGTATATTCAAATATAACATTTCTGTTTTGCATTTGTATTACTGTACATTAAGTTACATTAAATTTTATTTACATCATGTTTGCCACAACTGTGTATTCTGTCCAGTTCCTTCTCTAATGATTTGACTGATTCTACATTACCTGCATTATACCTAGTTTAGCATCATGTGCAAACTTAACCAGCTTATTATTTGGGTTTTCATATGAATAATGTATATATATCACAAACAACAGTTGACCAGCACTAATCCCCAAGAGACTTTTAACATCAACTTCTTCTTCTTCTGGTTACTCTTCATCTGTTCTCACCTCTGGGTTTGATCAATGTACCTGATCAACCTTCTCCAAACAGCCTGGTCCTGCACCTTCTCCGCATTCAAAGCCTTTTTCCTTCAGATCTTCTTTTCTTTAAACATCTGCCTCTGCATTGGCCTCCCAATCTTCTCTTACCGTGAACTTCCATTTCTGTCAATCTTTTGGCCACATTTTCATTGTCACTCATTCCTCACTGTATGTTCCTAACACTTCAACCTACTTTTCCGTATTTTCTTATTTATGTCTCCTACTTTTGTTGTGCCTCAGATTAACTCATTTAATTGTATCTCCACAGATCCATCTATCAAACACCATCTTAAATTCACAATATAAAATATTGTATGCTCTCAGGTTGAGAGCTTCTATTGCTTCCTCAGGGAATTGCAGTATTTTGAGAAATGTGATCTCCTGTCTAAACCCATGTTAACTGTTCTCTAATACAAGGTTGCTACCACATAATGCTCAATTTACTGCCCTCTCACCTTTTGTACTGTATAGTAATAAGACACCATTTTGTATATTCCAATCTGCAGGAATTTGTCCCGTGTGCAGTGATTATTGAAAAATAAATAACAAGAGCTTACAGTATACTCACTAACCTAAATAGGCCACTAGGATAAATAATATGTGGTCCCTATGATTTGTTTGATTTTAGACCTTTTCATGCATCAGAACTTTCAAGATGACATTTTCCAGCTTTGTATGAAAACATACAATCTAAACATTTCTCACAGTTTACCTTTTTAGATTTTGATGCATCTCTTGACAATGAAATGGCTTTCAACACAAACTCAGACAACATATAAATGAACTGAAACTTACAGCTGTCTGAAGACTGTGATGGATTAATAACAGCATTGAGAGGTCAGAACAGAAAACTCATCACTCTAATCACTACGCAAATTAAAGAACCTGAAATGGACAATAGGTGTATCCCACTTACTATGATAAGAAACAGGTAAATGCAAAGTAAAAAATCTTTTACTCAGGAACAAAACCTTTAGTAATGCTAAAGACAGATACTTGAATTACTGATTACTGAACTGAAGGTGGAATCATGACATTTTTAACCAGGATTCTCATGGAATCCCAGAATCAATCTTCTTCTAAGATGCTGGGCACCATTCCACAGTTTGGTGGCAACCAGGCTGTTTTGTATCCACAGTAATGTGATTTCTTCTGCATTGGATGCGTCTGCCTGTCAATCTTTACAACTATTCTCACATTCACATTCAGCTTTAGGACATATTGTTGTTGATCAATTTCTAATTGATATCTTCTAGCCCTCTAAAATGGACCCCTTATCCTAGCATACAATCTGCAAAAGGTCAGAAGCCATTCTTCTTGATAAGTTCTTCATTTTGCTTTGTTATTCCTCATAGACGTTGTTGTTCTTGGTTTAGTATATCTCTGGGAGTTCATGAAATGTAAACATTGGAGTCAACTTCTGTCCAAATGTGTGAGCCCATGCTGATTCTAATCTGTGAGAAACATCAAACTGAAAAAAAGAAATAAAGAGTGATTTAAAGAGCAAAGAAAGGTAAATGGCTGGGGGAAATATTTACATACACAGAGACTGTCCATATTCAGTGTGAGCGCTGGAAGTGGAAAACAACGGAAGAACTTAAACCCAATTTAAGTAAAAATAATTTCTTTATTCTTAATTCTGGTGAGTTAGGAGAAATGTGAGATTGCCTCTTCCCAACTCAGCCAACTGATTTGGGTTTTAGCAGAATACCTAAAGTAAAACGTTCCCTCTTTTATATTCTAGAAAAGAAAAACCTTAGCAGTTCATTTCGAGATTATACATAGCTTAAGGTTAAATCTTAATTTATGACATACTGAAGTATCATAAAACATAGAACAAACAGCCATTTGCATTCCTAAGGAATACACCCTTCTAATTATGCAACTTAGAACCAATTTAAACATTCTACAGTTCATTACATTCGTTATAAAGAGCTTACATTCTTTCAAGGTCTTCTGTTAGTATCTGAGGTCAGCATTTCTTATAAATAATAAAAGTTGGTCCCTTAATGCTGTGCACACAGCCCAACTCTTTTCTGCATAATGAGGAACAAATCATATAGCTCTCTGCAGCATGATCAACTCAAAACACAGTTCTTGATATCTGTGAGTTAAATAATAATGTTTTCTCTTCCTCATCAGCCTCAAGCCATGCAACATGATTTTATTTTTGGGTGTTTAAATATTTTGCCAAGCCATATTCCTGCCATGGCAAAGACACCCACAATGCTGTAAGACTTGAAATCAATGGATCAAGGGATATCCCATCACAGACTTTACTGTACAATGCCCAGGACGGGATGGGCAGTCAGTTTTCCAGGCAGGACTCTGACTGCGTCTGACTTTGGCAGTTATAACTGTCTGTGGAGCCGCCAGCATTTGCTTTTATCTGGGGATGCCTCTGACTGGAGTTTTTGTTTTCCATATTTTATTACAACTGGTCCTTGTCCAGCAATTAATTAATGGACAAATATTGCTGGGATCCATTTATGTTAAGCGACATTGTTTTCTGTCATTTTAAAGTAATCTGTGACTTTTGTGTACTCATTATGTAACGTTTTATTTGTATTTTTACGTGAGAACTCCCACATTGCTCTGCACAAAACTCATGAAAAGTACAATCTGAAAATAAACTGAAATGAATGGAATTTTCAATCTTCTACCATCAGGAAGATGGTCTAGGAGTGTGAAATCATGGCCTGCAAGACGATGGAACAGCAATTAGACTGGTGATTGATTCCCATTCTTTATCTCTTCCCTCACAATCTCTGAATTTTTTGCATATTGGTCCAGCCAGTGATTTACTTGTTCTGTTCACCTTTTTGAATTATGTTTTGTGTATTTTATGTTTTTGGATTATATTTTTCAACCTCACAATTAGATTGATATGTTCATGTAGTACTCATAGCATTTGCATTATATATGCTTCCAAAGCACTGTTCATTGTGGAAATGAGTTTTTCTTATTATTTTTCTTATTGTCTATTGACTATTAGCACTTTACTTGTTTAATTTGTGTATACTGGTGGCCAGAAGGGCATGTAGAATAAAATTTTCAATGTACAATGCAACTGACTGTTTACTGTGCATATGACAATAAACTCCCAACTCTCTCAACTCAACGCAATGACATGGAGTACTAAACTTACACTGGGCATGATGGTGGTTGTAGCCTGTAGATCTTAAATAAGGTTTCTTATTAGTACATCCTGTTATTTAATTTTCTTAAGTAACTAAATACTGTTATTTTTTTATTTTCACCATGGGTGTTAGGAGTTTGAACACAAGATAGCCCGATTCGTAGATTTTGAACTGT
>NW_024383429.1:0-3822 GCF_016835505.1 Polypterus senegalus
ATAAAAAGCGAAGCATCTTCTTCAGTTCTATGATCTATGATTTTAATATTAACACGAAATTAAAATATCTATCTAATCTTTGCTTTATGACTTGCAGCTCCAGGCTTTTTCCATCTCACAGCCAGATTCTTTTGTCATCTTGCCACAGCAATAGGAACATCGAGAGAGAAGGAAATTAGGCACACCGAGACCTGCTCACAGGGGCTGTCAAGGGGATAAGAGCAGGTCTCGGTGTTCCTGATTTCTTTCTCTCTCTTTCTCTTCGCAAACTGTCAGAGCGCAGATACAGTCTGAGCCAGGCGAGCGCGATCGCACCCTGTTTCAGGCAGCACCTGATGGCCGGCCTCCCCACACTTCCCAGCCACTTCTGAAAGTGTGGTATAAAACAGCAAAGCATTTTTTAAAGACTCTGAGCAGGAAATGGAATCTATGACCAAGGTCCCAGCTGTTCCAGCCGGACCGAGTTACCTTATAGCCGCTCCTGCTTTGGGTAAGACCCCCTGTATCTATTATTTAAAATATCTATCTAATCTTTGGTTTATCACTCATAATTTTATCTAACTCAAGCCGCCTTCCCCATCTCCCTTAAAATCCTTTCACAGAAAGATCTAAGCATCCAGCTGCTGAATCTTCCATCTCACAGAAAATCCTCAAGCAGCAGGTTTCCCAGAGAGAAAGACCAAGTGGCATTTCTCAGGCCCAGCTTTTAGCCGACAGCCCCGCTCTCTCTAAACACAAGAAGGAAAGTCAGGCTCTGCAAGCTGGACAGGATCCAACCGCCGCGTTGTGCGTACAAGCAGGCAAGTGACTGTAGGTGGAAGAAGTTAGGTACCCCACCTGGGGGAGGACTCTTCGAGTTCGCTTGCAAACAACTGAGCCCACCCGTTTCGAGCGCCCATCTCCCTGTTGTGTGAGGCCCTACGAGCTCGCCGGCTGGTACCAAAACGGTAATCTCCCACCCAACCTGCCTCCATGCTGTTGAGGAATTCTTTGTGGGCCGTCTGGTGATAGAGAAACGCCTTTAAAACACTCTTTGGCAAGCCACGAATACGTCGGTCATGTTTTTCAACTGTTTCCAAAGCCCGTAGCCCCCAGCGTCTATATGAACTTCATAGAAAAATTATTTCTTTTATCTTTAGATAGGACTAAATGAAATATAACTATTCTTCATGCAGACCATTCTCCAGAATCACGGTAAGCCCTATTCATGATTATTATATGCACCAAACGAGTATGTTTTTAAAAACGGATGGCTAAATCCTTATATTTTATCCTTAATATGAATATTTCCAAGTTGATTCTCAAGTGCGTGCGTGAGCGCACTCGTGTGTAGGTGCGTGAGCGCGCTCATGTGTAGGTGCGTGAGCACGCTCGTGCGCGTATAATAAAGGATACATAATTTTTTTTTTCTATCTACGTGTACGACGATTAATGTACAAATTCATAGGACTGAAGCAAACAATAGTAGTTTTTTTTTCATACGGGTAATCCAATCAAGTAGTTTTTGTCTCGGCATCTGAAAATTGAAACAGCGGCCTCTCCTCTGAGAATATTCAGGAGTGGCTTTAAAGCGCAGACAGGTGGTGAATTAACTCTGACATAATAAAAGTACAGTGGAAACTCAATTCACGACCATAATTCGCTCCAGAACTTTGGTCGTAAACCGAAGTTGGTCATGAACCGAAGCAGTTTCCCCTATAGGATTGTATGTAAATATAATTAATATGTTCCAGACCGTACGAACTGTATGTAAATATGTAAATATATGTAATGATTAAGCACAAATATAGTTAATTACACCATAGAATGCACAGTGTAATGCACTGACACAAAATGCGCAGGCTCCCTGCTCAGCCTGCTCGCGCTCTCTCTCTCTCTGTAGCACACACACATACACCACCCACCCCTCCTCCCCCTCCCTTCCCTGTCAGCAGCACATGCTTGCTCTCTCACTCTTTCTGCACTCGTTCGCTGGTGCTCTCTAATCTCTCTGTAGCACACACCCCCCCTCTGTCAGCAGCATGTGCAGCAGTTTTTTTAAAACGAGTTTTAAGCACAGCGGAAAAAAAAGGAACATTAGAACAAATCTGAACTTTAAAAACCAACCACAAGCAACCAAAAAACATTACAGGAGTTCATGCTAATATCCTTACAGCCAGATCGCTGGAAACACTTTTTTTAAAATGAGTTTTAAGCACAGCATAAAAAAAGGAACTTTTGAAAAAATAGAAAAGTAACATTGTAACTAATCACGCTATGAACAACTCCATCTGTAAACACTTTCATGAGTTTTAAGCACAAGGAAAAAAGCGGACATTTGAAAAAAGAGAAAAGTAACATTGCAACAATTCACGCTACGAACTGAAAAATTAACTTTTGAAAAATCCGTAATACAAAAACCACCAATAAAAATGATGCATGATTCGAGTTTTGGCATGAATTTTTTTTTCTTAAGTTGTTTTCTCTCTTGTGATTTCTTGGGTTTCTGGTGTTTTTAGCTGTTTAGCTGGTGGGAGCGAAAGCCTTATCCAGCCATTCCAAAAAGAAAGTCTTTATGACCCAACCCTTTGTGTTTGCCCTCCACATTACTGGCAGTCTGGCTTTGTTTACATTGTGCTACTTGAAAGCACAAGGGTTCTCAAATTGGTAAATGAATAAACTGGTAAACAGCTTTTCCACCTCTTGTAATTTCTTTCTTTACTTCGATTTCAATTTTCTTTAAAACTTTCTTCTCACCACTCTTCACTTGCTTAGAAGCCATAGTTAACTACAAAAGCACATGAAATACTGTAGAGCACAAAGAGAGTTCACGTCTGACTGAGATCAATGAACAGGTTAAATGAATAAGCCAGGCAGGCACGCGGCGCCGCTCTCTCTTTCTCTCTCAGCCTGCCTGTGCCGGGGGTGGAGTTGGGGGGATGTGCACGTTCTGCCTGCTTCCCAACTCTACCCCCCACCCCATGCAGAAGGCAAGCAGTACGTGCAGCAATCTCCCCCTCCACCTCCCCAGCAGGTACGTGGCTCTCTCTTCCTCTCTCAGCTTGCAGGCAGGCAAGGTAAACTGGCTTGTTCGTATACCGAGTGTGTGGTTGTGAACTGAGGCAAAAGTTTGGCGAACATTTTGTCGTGAACCAAGTTGTACGTGAACCGAGACGTTTGTGAACCGAGGTTCCACTGTATTCTGAACTACTTGAAGAAGGGACCCGCTTGTGAAATGCGTAATCTCTCTGTACGGAGCCATCTGTTTTTAAAAGGCTGAGGAGAAAAGTATGATAGGTCAAATACACAGTGCCATAAAATAAAAGCAAAATAAAGTGTGAACGCCACACAACCTGGTATGGCTAGATATTTCGTTTTTTCCAGGTGACCCATTTATGTGTTGCTTAAGGTATCAGCCATAAGTCAAGATCTTTCTTTTATTCTTTTTTGATCAGCTTTTATACTGATTTTATAAAGATAATCTAGGTATGATGCGGTCATCCTGTCTCCAAGACAACTTTTGCTGTCTCTGAAAATTCATTCATAGCTCATACGTTTCTGCTCCTAGAGCCAGGAGGTTATAGCGAGGTGTGCTTGTTAAACTAGAGGCAAGGGATGTAAGAAGCGCTCTTCTGCACCTGTGAAGTTCATTGAAATAAAATCATGTTTTTAAAATCAGCAGCTTTAGCTCATGCTAGTGACCTCGTAAATGAGAGCCAACAGATCAGCACGCTTGTATAGCTCACAAAATAGCAGAGCTAATTACTCTTTCTGCTTAAACTAATGAACAAATATTCAGGTAATTCTTAATGAAACACTAAAGCATTAGTGAACAAAAATACA
>NW_024383430.1:0-5592 GCF_016835505.1 Polypterus senegalus
CTTACTATTATAATTTACATTGCCATCAAGTCAAGCTGTGATTGGCTTTTACATAATTATATTGTTGGTATTTTTTCTTTATTTTACTTCATTGAATTACATTTCAGTGTCACTCTTGAACGCCTCCTCATTTGCCACACTTACATACAGCTGTTGTCTGCAAAAACAGGCAGAGAAACAATATCAACTTCCATGCTAAGCTAGAGCTGAGGGATACCAGCTGAATGGTAAAGACATAGCTCTGCATAATAGTTTGAAACCCCTGACATAACATGCTGTTGAGCTGGTAGCAAAACACTTTCAAATCAAAACAGTAGGGAATGTCTACATTAAAAAGAAAAAAGTGACATTTAGAGATAGAAAGTACTGTCTTTGAGAAAGAGTAGTCTTAGTGGGTTCATCTCTCTCCTTCACAACCAGGCAATAGAAAGGCTAACTGAATGTTGTGTTTGCAATGGGCTAACTGAATGTTGTGTTTCATCGTGAGGCATACAACTATAAAGAGCATCTACATATGCTGATTAATTTACTTGGGAGGCAAAATCAGGAATTTTACGTCCAGGTTTGGGATCATATGTCAAGACAAGATTATACTTAAGAAATCAGCTGCTAGACAATCACAGACTAAAGGGTTATGAGTTAAAACTCAATTTAATCTTTACAGTTTCAGCTAAAATAAACTATAAAAATATGATAAAAGTGAACACTACAGGTATAAATTAAGGTGTAAATTAAATCTGACTGACACGGAGATAAGGACCAGTTTGAAGAACAGGTTTGACAGTCTGACATGTTTGGTGTGGATGGACAGATAGGAGGAAGTGCATGTGGCAAAAGAAAAACAGTGCTGATTGTCTGTGTGCATGCTTTTATGCAACTTGAGAAATATTCATTTACAAAGAAGAGATAAAGAGGAATGTAATGTTTGGAATAGTATTTAAACTCGAAAATCTGGTGACTAAGAAGAAGGAATCAGCATGCAAATAGTTGGTGTCAACTTTTCAACTTGAAGACTGAGGGAAAAAGGATAACCCAGTGAAGGATAAAATGATGCACAGCCAGAAGAATTGTGAAAGCCAGATGGATCACACATGCACATACACTCACCTAAAGGATTATTAGGAACACCATACTAATACGGTGTTTGACTTTGCCTTCAGAACTGCCTTAATTTACGTGGATTGATCCAACAAGGTGCTGAAAGCATTCTTTAGAAATGTTGGCCCATATTGATAGGATAGCATCTTGCAGTTGATGGAGATTTGTGGGATGCCATCCAGGGCACGGCTCCGTCCACACATCCCAAAGATGCTCTATTGGGTTGAGATCTGGTGACTGTGGGGCCATTTGTACAGTGAACTCATTGTCATGTTCAGAAACCAATTTGAAATGATTCGAGCTTTGTGACACAGTGCTTTATCCTGCTGGAAGTAGCCATCGAGGATGGGTACATGGTGGTCATGAAGGGATAGACATGGTCAGAAACAATGCTCAGGTAGCCCGTGGCATTTAAACGATGCCCCAATTTGGGAACTAAGGGGCCTAAAGGTCCCAAGAAAACATCCCACCCCATTACACCACCACCACCATCCTGCACGTGGTAAAGGCATGATGGATCCATGTTCTCATTCTGTTTCGCCAAATTCTGACTCTATCATTTAAACGTCTCAACAGAAATCGAGACTCATCAGACCAGGAAACATTTTCCAGTCTTCAACTGTCCAATTTTTCGTGAGCACATGCAAATTGTAGCCTTTTTCCATTTGTAGTGGAGATGAGTGGTACCGGTGGGGTCTTCTGTTGTTGTAGCCCATCCCCTCAAGGTTGTGCATGTTGTCGTTTCACAAATGCTTTGCTGCATCCCCGGTTGTAAAAGGGTTATTTCAGTCAAAGTTGCTCTTCTATCAGCTTGAATCAATCGGCCCATTTTCCTCTGACCTCTAGCATCAACAAGGCATTTTAGCCCACAGGACTGCCACATACTGGATGTTTTTCCTTTTCACGCCATTTTTTTGTAAACCCTAGAAATGGTTGTGTGGAAATCCCAGTAACTGAAGATTGTGAAATACTCAGACCGGCCCGTCTGGAAACCAACAACCATGCACGCTCAAAATTGGTTAAATCACCTTTCTTTCCCATTCTGACATTCAGTTTGGAGGTTGGGAGATTGTCTTGACCAGGACCACACCTAAATGCATTGAAGCAACTGCCATGTATTGGTTGATTAGATAATTGCATTAACCTCTTAACATGCCCCGTACCGGTCCCGACCATAACTTCTGTTTGGAGCACGCACAGCCATGTCACAGAAATTGAACAGGTGTTCCTAATAATCCTTTAGGTGAGTGTATATCTGCATCTCAATGAATTAGAATATCATCAAAGTTTATTTATTTCAGTAATTCAATTCAAAAGTGAAACTCATATGTTATATACTTAGATTAATTACACACAAAGTGATATATTTCATGTTTTTATTTTTTCATTTTGCTGATTATTGTTAAATCTAATGAAAACCCAAAATCTAGTATCTCAGAAAATTAGAATATTTTGAAAAGTTCAAATTGTAGACTCATGGTGTCACTCCACTCAGCTAATAACCCAAACCACCTGCAAATGTGTCCTGAGCCATTAAATGGTCTCTCAGTCTGGTTCAGTAGGCCACACAATCATGGGAAGACTGCTTACTTGACAGTTGTCCCGATGACAGTCATTGACACTCTTCCCAAAGGGGGGTAAGCCACAAAAGGGCATTGCTAAGAAGCTGACTGTTCACAGAGTGCTGTATCCAAGCATATTAATGGAAAATTGAGTGGAAGGAAAAATGTGGCAGAAAAAGGTGCACAAGCAACAGAGATAACCGCAGCTTTGAGAAGATTATGAAGCACAGCCCATTCAAGAATTTGGGGGAGATTCACAAGGAGTGGAGCACGACTGGTGTCACTGCTTCAAGAGCCACCACACACACAGGCAGTGTATCTGGTACATGGGCTACAGGAGAAATGGCTATAGGCTAAGGAAAAAACCCCACGGGCTGGACTGTTGCTCAGCTGTCGAAGTCCTCTTTTCAGATGAAGGAAATTTTGCATTTCATTTGGAACAAAGGTCCCAAGTCTGGAGGAAGAGTGAGGCACAGAATCCAAGTTGCTTGAGGTCCAGTGCTAGTTTCACGACAATGATGATTTGAGATGTCATCTGTTGGTGTTGGTCCACTGTGTTTTATCAAGCTCAAAGTCAATCGCTGTCTATCGGAAATGTTGAGCACTTCATGGCTCTCTACTGATAAACTATGTAGATAGATTTATTTAGACAGGACTGGCACCTGCCACGTTGAAGTAGCAATACCTGGTTTATGACAGATACTGTACTAGATAGATAGATAGATAGATAGATAGATACTTTATTAATCCCCAAGGGAAATTCACATACTCCAGCAGCAGCATACTGATAAAACAATATTAATTAAAGAGTGATAAAATGCAGTGCAAGTTAAAAATGCGAGGGTGGAGAGTGCAAGGCAGTTATAGCAGACAATATCATTGTATAATGTTAATGTTTAGAAAACCGGGTGGAATTGAAGAGTCTATAGTGTGGGGGATAGTGTTGTGGGGTCACAATCTCCTCAGTCTGTTAGTGGAGCAGGACGGTGACAGCTATGTCACTGAAGCTGCTCTCGTCTGGAGATGATACTGTTCAGTGGATGCAGTGGATTCTCCATGACTGACAGGAGCCTGCTCGCTCTGCCACAGATGTCAAACTGTCCAGCTCCGTGCCTACAATGGAGCCTGCCTTTTCACCAGTTTGTCCAGGCATGAGGCATCCTCTACTTTATGTTGCCTCCAGCACACCACCGTGTAGAAGAGGCGCAGCCACAACCGCCTGATCTTATTGTAGATGTTGAAGGACGCCAGCCTTCTAAGGAAGTACAGTCGACTGTGTCCTCTTGCACAGAGTATTAGTATTGGCAGTCCAGTCCAATTTATCAACCAGCTACACTCCCAGGTATTTATAGGTCTGCACTCTCTGCACACAGTCACTTCTGATGATCACGGGTCCATGAGGCCTGGCCTCTAAATCCACCACCAGCTCCTTGGTTTTGCTGATGTTCAGTTGTAGGTGGTTTGAGTTGCACCATTTAACAAAGTCCTTGATTAGTTTCCTACCTCCTTCCTCCGCCCACCCTGATGCAGCCCACGATAACAGTGTTGTCAGCAACTTTCACACATGGCAAGACTCCGAGGTTGTATTGGAAGTCCGATGTATATAGGCTGAACAGGACCGGAGAAAGACAGTCCCCTCGGGCTTTGTGCTGCTGACCACAATGTCAAATGCAGTTCCGGGGGCCCTTACTGAGGGTCTGTCTGCAAGATGGTTCACGATCCATGCCACCATTATGGGCTACTCCATCTCTGTCAGCTTGTCCCTGAGGGCAGAGGTGATGTTGAAGGTGCTAGAGAAGTCCAGGAACATAATTGATTGATTGGCCAGCAACTCGCCTGACCAAAACATATTGTCAAGAGGAAGATGAAAAGACCAGTCCTAATCATGCAGATGAGCTGACGGCTGCTATCAAATTATCCTGGGCTGCCATAGCCATGATCATATTTCACATCTTCTTATAAGCAGATATACACACTGGTTAGATTATTTGAGTTTTAATAAAAGTTTGTTATTTTTTAAGTTGAAGTTATTTCTTCTCAAGCATGGTATATATTAACGCATAAAATAGTGTTCAAGTGAATTTTAAATAAAATTTAAAAAAATAGTCTGTATTGTACCTTACAATAGGGCTTATGGTAGCCTGGGTCCATGCATGAAGAAAAGGCAAACTTACCAAGTACATCCTCTTAGGAGCAGTAAATATTTCTATTTAAGAAAATGTGCCTTCCATGTTCACGAGGAATCCTTGTGATAACGAAAGGAAACTAAAATGATCATTTTTTCACTGATTCTTGGAACAATTTTCCTTGGTAACAATACATTTCCTGTTTACTCATTCCCTCACAGCTGCTGTTGTGGTGGAATTTACAAGTAAATAAGGAGTTCAGCATGAAACAAAATTTTCTCAACCTGCCTGAAAAAAATTTTGTCTTTCAAGAAAAAGGTTAGAAAATGTGCATATCCAGGATGTGAACATAAATTTGAAAACAAAGGATTCACAGTTTTTGTTGACTTCATTGAGAACCACATCTTACAGTTATGGCCTGTAGCACTAGGCTGAATGTGGGCACTCAAATGAAAGACCTTCTGAAAGTGGACCTGCGAGTGTGAATGCTCATTTCTGGTGGATGAGTACTTGCAGCGCAAGAGGAGAAAAAAATATTCCTGATCGCCCATTACTGGAGCCATGAGTTTCAGACACATTTCAGTTGAATCGTTTAAATGCAACTGCAACTGAAATGATGAAATGAAACATAAAATAATAACAATGTTAATGGGTTTCATTAGCAAACTAAACTTTTAGGTTGTTATTTAGGGTGAAGGTAAAACAATTCTTGATGGTGCACACAGATCTAACATTTGGGTTTTAATCATGTGCCGATTATCATCATTTAAATAATAATAACAGTATCTATATGGTCTCTAGGATTG